>NW_026972441.1:0-118929 GCF_036711695.1 Zophobas morio | reverse complement strand
AAGTGTGTTTGGTGGCTCAGAACCATCAAAAAACGTTGAAATATAGTTCAAATTCAATAAAAATCGATAAAAATACAGTTTCTAGCTAAAATTTGATGGTTTCGTTGCACTTTCCGAGCCCGTAGGGTATCTGATTGGCTTAAAAGTACAAGAAAACACTTCAAAAGTGACGTTTCTGAAGAATTTTAACAGTTTTCTTGTATCTACGAACGCCAGAATGCATAAAATTGACCTAAACGTCTCCTTTTCCTATTCTGAGTCGATTCTGCATGCTTTAAGTGTGTTTGGTGGCTCAGAACCATCAAAAAACGTTGAAATATAGTTCAAATTCAATAAAAATCGACAAAAATACAGTTTCTAGCTAAAATTTGATGGTTTCGTTGCACTTTCCGAGCCCGTAGGGTATCTGATTGGCTTAAAAGTACAAGAAAACACTTCAAAAGTGACGTTTCTGAAGAATTTTAACAGTTTTCTTGTATCTACGAACGTCAGAATGCATAAAATTGACCTAAACGTCTCCTTTTCCTATTCTGAGTCGATTCTGCATGCTTTAAGTGTGTTTGGTGGCTCAGAACCATCAAAAAACGTTGAAATATAGTTCAAATTCAATAAAAATCGACAAAAATACAGTTTCTAGCTAAAATTTGATGGTTTCGTTGCACTTTCCGAGCCCGTTGGGTATCTGATTGGCTTAAAAGTACAAGAAAACACTTCAGAAGTGACGTTTCTGAAGAATTTTAACAGTTTTCTTGTATCTACGAACGCCAGAATGCATAAAATTGACCTAAACGTCTCCTTTTCCTATTCTGAGTCGATTCTGCATGCTTTAAGTGTGTTTGGTGGCTCAGAACCATCAAAAAACGTTGAAATATAGTTCAAATTCAATAAAAATCGACAAAAATACAGTTTCTAGCTAAAATTTGATGGTTTCGTTGCACTTTCCGAGCCCGTAGGGTATCTGATTGGCTTAAAAGTACAAGAAAACACTTCAAAAGTGACGTTTCTGAAGAATTTTAACAGCTTTCTTGTATCTACGAACGCCAGAATGCATAAATTTGACCTAAACGTCTCCTTTTCCTATTCTGAGTCGATTCTGCATGCTTTAAGTGTGTTTGGTGGCTCAGAACCATCAAAAAACTTTGAAATATAGTTCAAATTCAATAAAAATCGACAAAAATACAGTTTCTAGCTAAAATTTGATGGTTTCGTTGCACTTTCCGAGCCCGTAGGGTATCTGATTGGCTTAAAAGTACAAGAAAACACTTCAAAAGTGACGTTTCTGAAGAATTTTAACAGTTTTCTTGTATCTACGAACGCCAGAATGCATAAAATTGACCTAAACGTCTCCTTTTCCTATTCTGAGTCGATTCTGCATGCTTTAAGTGTGTTTGGTGGCTCAGAACCATCAAAAAACGTTGAAATATAGTTCAAATTCAATAAAAATCGACAAAAATACAGTTTCTAGCTAAAATTTGATGGTTTCGTTGCACTTTCCGAGTCCGTAGGGTATCTGATTGGCTTAAAAGTACAAGAAAACACTTCAAAAGTGACGTTTCTGAAGAATTTTAACAGTTTTCTTGTATCTACGAACGCCAGAATGCATAAAATTGACCTAAACGTCTCCTTTTCCTATTCTGAGTCGATTCTGCATGCTTTAAGTGTGTTTGGTGGCTCAGAACCATCAAAAAACGTTGAAATATAGTTCAAATTCAATAAAAATCGACAAAAATACAGTTTCTAGCTAAAATTTGATGGTTTCGTTGCACTTTCCGAGCCCGTAGGGTATCTGATTGGCTTAAAAGTACAAGAAAACACTTCAAAAGTGACGTTTCTGAAGAATTTTAACAGTTTTCTTGTATCTACGAACGCCAGAATGCATAATATTGACCTAAACGTCTCCTTTTCCTATTCTGAGTCGATTCTGCATGCTTTAAGTGTGTTTGGTGGCTCAGAACCATCAAAAAACGTTGAAATATAGTTCAAATTCAATAAAAATCGACAAAAATACAGTTTCTAGCTAAAATTTGATGGTTTCGTTGCACTTTCCGAGCCCGTAGGGTATCTGATTGGCTTAAAAGTACAAGAAAACACTTCAAAAGTGACGTTTCTGAAGAATTTTAACAGTTTTCTTGTATCTACGAACGCCAGAATGCATAAAATTGACCTAAACGTCTCCTTTTCCTATTCTGAGTCGATTCTGCATGCTTTAAGTGTGTTTGGTGGCTCAGAACCATCAAAAAACGTTGAAATATAGTTCAAATTCAATAAAAATCGACAAAAATACAGTTTCTAGCTAAAATTTGATGGTTTCGTTGCACTTTCCGAGCCCGTAGGTTATCTGATTGGCTTAAAAGTACAAGAAAACACTTCAAAAGTGACGTTTCTGAAGAATTTTAACAGTTTTCTTGTATCTACGAACGCCAGAATGCATAAAATTGACCTAAACGTCTCCTTTTCCTATTCTGAGTCGATTCTGCATGCTTTAAGTGTGTTTGGTGGCTCAGAACCATCAAAAAACGTTGAAATATAGTTCAAATTCAATAAAAATCGACAAAAATACAGTTTCTAGCTAAAATTTGATGGTTTCGTTGCACTTTCCGAGCCCGTAGGGCATCTGATTGGCTTAAAAGTACAAGAAAACACTTCAAAAGTGACGTTTCTGAAGAATTTTAACAGTTTTCTTGTATCTACGAACGCCAGAATGCATAAAATTGACCTAAACGTCTCCTTTTCCTATTCTGAGTCGATTCTGCATGCTTTAAGTGTGTTTGGTGGCTCAGAACCATCAAAAAACGTTGAAATATAGTTCAAATTCAATAAAAATCGACAAAAATACAGTTTCTAGCTAAAATTTGATGGTTTCGTTGCACTTTCCGAGTCCGTAGGGTATCTGATTGGCTTAAAAGTACAAGAAAACACTTCAAAAGTGACGTTTCTGAAGAATTTTAACAGTTTTCTTGTATCTACGAACGCCAGAATGCATAAAATTGACCTAAACGTCTCCTTTTCCTATTCTGAGTCGATTCTGCATGCTTTAAGTGTGTTTGGTGGCTCAGAACCATCAAAAAACGTTGAAATATAGTTCAAATTCAATAAAAATCGACAAAAATACAGTTTCTAGCTAAAATTTGATGGTTTCGTTGCACTTTCCGAGCCCGTAGGGTATCTGATTGGCTTAAAAGTACAAGAAAACACTTCAAAAGTGACGTTTCTGAAGAATTTTAACAGTTTTCTTGTATCTACGAACGCCAGAATGCATAATATTGACCTAAACGTCTCCTTTTCCTATTCTGAGTCGATTCTGCATGCTTTAAGTGTGTTTGGTGGCTCAGAACCATCAAAAAACGTTGAAATATAGTTCAAATTCAATAAAAATCGACAAAAATACAGTTTCTAGCTAAAATTTGATGGTTTCGTTGCACTTTCCGAGCCCGTAGGGTATCTGATTGGCTTAAAAGTACAAGAAAACACTTCAAAAGTGACGTTTCTGAAGAATTTTAACAGTTTTCTTGTATCTACGAACGCCAGAATGCATAAAATTGACCTAAACGTCTCCTTTTCCTATTCTGAGTCGATTCTGCATGCTTTAAGTGTGTTTGGTGGCTCAGAACCATCAAAAAACGTTGAAATATAGTTCAAATTCAATAAAAATCGACAAAAATACAGTTTCTAGCTAAAATTTGATGGTTTCGTTGCACTTTCCGAGCCCGTAGGTTATCTGATTGGCTTAAAAGTACAAGAAAACACTTCAAAAGTGACGTTTCTGAAGAATTTTAACAGTTTTCTTGTATCTACGAACGCCAGAATGCATAAAATTGACCTAAACGTCTCCTTTTCCTATTCTGAGTCGATTCTGCATGCTTTAAGTGTGTTTGGTGGCTCAGAACCATCAAAAAACGTTGAAATATAGTTCAAATTCAATAAAAATCGACAAAAATACAGTTTCTAGCTAAAATTTGATGGTTTCGTTGCACTTTCCGAGCCCGTAGGGCATCTGATTGGCTTAAAAGTACAAGAAAACACTTCAAAAGTGACGTTTCTGAAGAATTTTAACAGTTTTCTTGTATCTACGAACGCCAGAATGCATAAAATTGACCTAAACGTCTCCTTTTCCTATTCTGAGTCGATTCTGCATGCTTTAAGTGTGTTTGGTGGCTCAGAACCATCAAAAAACGTTGAAATATAGTTCAAATTCAATAAAAATCGACAAAAATACAGTTTCTAGCTAAAATTTGATGGTTTCGTTGCACTTTCCGAGCCCGTAGGGTATCTGATTGGCTTAAAAGTACAAGAAAACACTTCAAAAGTGACGTTTCTGAAGAATTTTAACAGTTTTCTTGTATCTACGAACGCCAGAATGCATAAAATTGACCTAAACGTCTCCTTTTCCTATTCTGAGTCGATTCTGCATGCTTTAAGTGTGTTTGGTGGCTCAGAACCATCAAAAAACGTTGAAATATAGTTCAAATTCAATAAAAATCGACAAAAATACAGTTTCTAGCCAAAATTTGATGGTTTCGTTGCACTTTCCGAGCCCGTAGGGTATCTGATTGGCTTAAAAGTACAAGAAAACACTTCAAAAGTGACGTTTCTGAAGAATTTTAACAGTTTTCTTGTATCTACGAACGCCAGAATGCATAAAATTGACCTAAACGTCTCCTTTTCCTATTCTGAGTCGATTCTGCATGCTTTAAGTGTGTTTGGTGGCTCAGAACCATCAAAAAACGTTGAAATATAGTTCAAATTCAATAAAAATCGACAAAAATACAGTTTCTAGCTAAAATTTGATGGTTTCGTTGCACTTTCCGAGCCCGTAGGGTATCTGATTGGCTTAAAAGTACAAGAAAACATTTCAAAAGTGACGTTTCTAAAGAATTTTAACAGTTTTCTTGTATCTACGAACGCCAGAATGCATAAAATTGACCTAAACGTCTCCTTTTCCTATTCTGAGTCGATTCTGCATGCTTTAAGGGTGTTTGGTGGCTCAGAACCATCAAAAAACGTTGAAATATAGTTCAAATTCAATAAAAATCGACAAAAATATAGTTTCTAGCTAAAATTTGATGGTTTCGTTGCACTTTCCGAGCCCGTAGGGTATCTGATTGGCTTAAAAGTACAAGAAAACACTTCAAAAGTGACGTTTCTGAAGAATTTTAACAGTTTTCTTGTATCTACGAACGCCAGAACGCATAAAATTGACCTAAACGTCTCCTTTTCCTATTCTGAGTCGATTCTGCATGCTTTAAGTGTGTTTGGTGGCTCAGAACCATCAAAAAACGTTGAAATATAGTTCAAATTCAATAAAAATCGATAAAAATACAGTTTCTAGCTAAAATTTGATGGTTTCGTTGCACTTTCCGAGCCCGTAGGGTATCTGATTGGCTTAAAAGTACAAGAAAACACTTCAAAAGTGACGTTTCTGAAGAATTTTAACAGTTTTCTTGTATCTACGAACGCCAGAATGCATAAAATTGACCTAAACGTCTCCTTTTCCTATTCTGAGTCGATTCTGCATGCTTTAAGTGTGTTTGGTGGCTCAGAACCATCAAAAAACGTTGAAATATAGTTCAAATTCAATAAAAATCGACAAAAATACAGTTTCTAGCTAAAATTTGATGGTTTCGTTGCACTTTCCGAGTCCGTAGGGTATCTGATTGGCTTAAAAGTACAAGAAAACACTTCAAAAGTGACGTTTCTGAAGAATTTTAACAGTTTTCTTGTATCTACGAACGCCAGAATGCATAAAATTGACCTAAACGTCTCCTTTTCCTATTCTGAGTCGATTCTGCATGCTTTAAGTGTGTTTGGTGGCTCAGAACCATCAAAAAACGTTGAAATATAGTTCAAATTCAATAAAAATCGACAAAAATACAGTTTCTAGCTAAAATTTGATGGTTTCGTTGCACTTTCCGAGCCCGTAGGGTATCTGATTGGCTTAAAAGTACAAGAAAACACTTCAAAAGTGACGTTTCTGAAGAATTTTAACAGTTTTCTTGTATCTACGAACGCCAGAATGCATAATATTGACCTAAACGTCTCCTTTTCCTATTCTGAGTCGATTCTGCATGCTTTAAGTGTGTTTGGTGGCTCAGAACCATCAAAAAACGTTGAAATATAGTTCAAATTCAATAAAAATCGACAAAAATACAGTTTCTAGCTAAAATTTGATGGTTTCGTTGCACTTTCCGAGCCCGTAGGGTATCTGATTGGCTTAAAAGTACAAGAAAACACTTCAAAAGTGACGTTTCTGAAGAATTTTAACAGTTTTCTTGTATCTACGAACGCCAGAATGCATAAATTTGACCTAAACGTCTCCTTTTCCTATTCTGAGTCGATTCTGCATGCTTTAAGTGTGTTTGGTGGCTCAGAACCATCAAAAAACGTTGAAATATAGTTCAAATTCAATAAAAATCGACAAAAATACAGTTTCTAGCTAAAATTTGATGGTTTCGTTGCACTTTCCGAGCCCGTAGGGTATCTGATTGGGTTAAAAGTACAAGAAAACACTTCAAAAGTGACGTTTCTGAAGAATTTTAACAGTTTTCTTGTATCTACGAACGCCAGAATGCATAAAATTGACCTAAACGTCTCCTTTTCCTATTCTGAGTCGATTCTGCATGCTTTAAGTGTGTTTGGTGGCTCAGAACCATCAAAAAACGTTGAAATATAGTTCAAATTCAATAAAAATCGACAAAAATACAGTTTCTAGCTAAAATTTGATGGTTTCGTTGCACTTTCCGAGCCCGTAGGGTATCTGATTGGCTTAAAAGTACAAGAAAACACTTCAAAAGTGACGTTTCTGAAGAATTTTAACAGTTTTCTTGTATCTACGAACGCCAGAATGCATAAAATTGACCTAAACGTCTCCTTTTCCTATTCTGAGTCGATTCTGCATGCTTTAAGTGTGTTTGGTGGCTCAGAACCATCAAAAAACGTTGAAATATAGTTCAAATTCAATAAAAATCGACAAAAATTCAGTTTCTAGCTAAAATTTGATGGTTTCGTTGCACTTTCCGAGCCCGTAGGGTATCTGATTGGCTTAAAAGTACAAGAAAACACTTCAAAAGTGACGTTTCTGAAGAATTTTAACAGTTTTCTTGTATCTACGAACGCCAGAATGCATAAAATTGACCTAAACGTCTCCTTTTCCTATTCTGAGTCGATTCTGCATGCTTTAAGTGTGTTTGGTGGCTCAGAACCATCAAAAAACGTTGAAAAATAGTTCAAATTCAATAAAAATCGACAAAAATACAGTTTCTAGCTAAAATTTGATGGTTTCGTTGCACTTTCCGAGCCCGTAGGGTATCTGATTGGCTTAAAAGTACAAGAAAACACTTCAAAAGTGACGTTTCTGAAGAATTTTAACAGTTTTCTTGTATCTACGAACGCCAGAATGCATAAAATTGACCTAAACGTCTCCTTTTCCTATTCTGAGTCGATTCTGCATGCTTTAAGTATGTTTGGTGGCTCAGAACCATCAAAAAACGTTGAAATATAGTTCAAATTCAATAAAAATCGACAAAAATACAGTTTCTAGCTAAAATTTGATGGTTTCGTTGCACTTTCCGAGCCCGTAGGGTATCTGATTGGCTTAAAAGTACAAGAAAACACTTCAAAAGTGACGTTTCTGAAGAATTTTAACAGTTTTCTTGTATCTACGAACGCCAGAATGCATAAAATTGACCTAAACGTCTCCTTTTCCTATTCTGAGTCGATTCTGCATGCTTTAAGTGTGTTTGGTGGCTCAGAACCATCAAAAAACTTTGAAATATAGTTCAAATTCAATAAAAATCGACAAAAATACAGTTTCTAGCTAAAATTTGATGGTTTCGTTGCACTTTCCGAGCCCGTAGGGTATCTGATTGGCTTAAAAGTACAAGAAAACACTTCAAAAGTGACGTTTCTGAAGAATTTTAACAGTTTTCTTGTATCTACGAACGCCAGAATGCATAAAATTGACCTAAACGTCTCCTTTTCCTATTCTGAGTCGATTCTGCATGCTTTAAGTATGTTTGGTGGCTCAGAACCATCAAAAAACGTTGAAATATAGTTCAAATTCAATAAAAATCGACAAAAATACAGTTTCTAGCTAAAATTTGATGGTTTCGTTGCACTTTCCGAGCCCGTTGGGTATCTGATTGGCTTAAAAGTACAAGAAAACACTTCAAAAGTGACGTTTCTGAAGAATTTTAACAGTTTTCTTGTATCTACGAACGCCAGAATGCATAAAATTGACCTAAACGTCTCCTTTTCCTATTCTGAGTCGATTCTGCATGCTTTAAGTGTGTTTGGTGGCTCAGAACCATCAAAAAACGTTGAAAAATAGTTCAAATTCAATAAAAATCGACGAAAATACAGTTTCTAGCTAAAATTTGATGGTTTCGTTGCACTTTCCGAGCCCGTAGGGTATCTGATTGGCTTAAAAGTACAAGAAAACACTTCAAAAGTGACGTTTCTGAAGAATTTTAACAGTTTTCTTGTATCAACGAACGCCAGAATGCATAAAATTGACCTAAACGTCTCCTTTTCCTATTCTGAGTCGATTCTGCATGCTTTAAGTGTGTTTGGTGGCTCAGAACCATCAAAAAACGTTGAAATATAGTTCAAATTCAATAAAAATCGACAAAAATACAGTTTCTAGCTAAAATTTGATGGTTTCGTTGCACTTTCCGAGCCCGTTGGGTATCTGATTGGCTTAAAAGTACAAGAAAACACTTCAAAAGTGACGTTTCTGAAGAATTTTAACAGTTTTCTTGTATCTACGAACGCCAGAATGCATAAAATTGACCTAAACGTCTCCTTTTCCTATTCTGAGTCGATTCTGCATGCTTTAAGTGTGTTTGGTGGCTCAGAACCATCAAAAAACGTTGAAATATAGTTCAAATTCAATAAAACTCGACAAAAATACAGTTTCTAGCTGAAATTTGATGGTTTCGTTGCACTTTCCGAGCCCGTAGGGTATCTGATTGGCTTAAAAGTACAAGAAAACACTTCAAAAGTGACGTTTCTGAAGAATTTTAACAGTTTTCTTGTATCTACGAACGCCAGAATGCATAAAATTGACCTAAACGTCTCCTTTTCCTATTCTGAGTCGATTCTGCATGCTTTAAGTGTGTTTGGTGGCTCAGAACCATCAAAAAACGTTGAAATATAGTTCAAATTCAATATAAATCGACAAAAATACAGTTTCTAGCTAAAATTTGATGGTTTCGTTGCACTTTCCGAGCCCGTAGGGTATCTGATTGGCTTAAAAGTACAAGAAAACACTTCAAAAGTGACGTTTCTGAAGAATTTTAACAGTTTTCTTGTATCTACGAACGCCAGAATGCATAAAATTGACCTAAACGTCTCCTTTTCCTATTCTGAGTCGATTCTGCATGCTTTAAGTGTGTTTGGTGGCTCAGAACCATCAAAAAACGTTGAAATATAGTTCAAATTCAATAAAAATCGACAAAAATACAGTTTCTAGCTAAAATTTGATGGTTTCGTTGCACTTTCCGAGCCCGTAGGGTATCTGATTGGCTTAAAAGTACAAGAAAACACTTCAAAAGTGACGTTTCTGAAGAATTTTAACAGTTTTCTTGTATCTACGAACGCCAGAATGCATAAAAT
The DNA here is from genome assembly GCF_036711695.1 of Zophobas morio. NCBI lineage: Eukaryota > Metazoa > Arthropoda > Insecta > Coleoptera > Tenebrionidae > Zophobas > Zophobas morio. The sequence goes on along the minus strand of NW_026972441.1, from coordinate 109,317 downwards.
TGACCTAAACGTCTCCTTTTCCTATTCTGAGTCGATTCTGCATGCTTTAAGTGTGTTTGGTGGCTCAGAACCATCAAAAAACGTTGAAATATAGTTCAAATTCAATATAAATCGACAAAAATACAGTTTCTAGCTAAAATTTGATGGTTTCGTTGCACTTTCCGAGCCCGTAGGGAATCTGATTGGCTTAAAAGTACAAGAAAACACTTCAAAAGTGACGTTTCTGAAGAATTTTAACAGTTTTCTTGTATCTACGAACGCCAGAATGCATAAAATTGACCTAAACGTCTCCTTTTCCTATTCTGAGTCGATTCTGCATGCTTTAAGTGTGTTTGGTGGCTCAGAACCATCAAAAAACGTTGAAATATAGTTCAAATTCAATAAAAATCGACAAAAATACAGTTTCTAGCTAAAATTTGATGGTTTCGTTGCACTTTCCGAGCCCGTAGGGTATCTGATTGGCTTAAAAGTACAAGAAAACACTTCAAAAGTGACGTTTCTGAAGAATTTTAACAGTTTTCTTGTATCTACGAACGCCAGAATGCATAAAATTGACCTAAACGTCTCCTTTTCCTATTCTGAGTCGATTCTGCATGCTTTAAGTGTGTTTGGTGGCTCAGAACCATCAAAAAACGTTGAAATATAGTTCAAATTCAATAAAAATCGACAAAAATACAGTTTCTAGCTAAAATTTGATGGTTTCGTTGCACTTTCCGAGCCCGTAGGGTATCTGATTGGGTTAAAAGTACAAGAAAACACTTCAAAAGTGACGTTTCTGAAGAATTTTAACAGTTTTCTTGTATCTACGAACGCCAGAATGCATAAAATTGACCTAAACGTCTCCTTTTCCTATTCTGAGTCGATTCTGCATGCTTTAAGTGTGTTTGGTGGCTCAGAACCATCAAAAAACGTTGAAATATAGTTCAAATTCAATAAAAATCGACAAAAATACAGTTTCTAGCTAAAATTTGATGGTTTCGTTGCACTTTCCGAGCCCGTAGGGTATCTGATTGGCTTAAAAGTACAAGAAAACACTTCAAAAGTGACGTTTCTGAAGAATTTTAACAGTTTTCTTGTATCTACGAACGCCAGAATGCATAAAATTGACCTAAACGTCTCCTTTTCCTATTCTGAGTCGATTCTGCATGCTTTAAGTGTGTTTGGTGGCTCAGAACCATCAAAAAACGTTGAAATATAGTTCAAATTCAATAAAAATCGACAAAAATTCAGTTTCTAGCTAAAATTTGATGGTTTCGTTGCACTTTCCGAGCCCGTAGGGTATCTGATTGGCTTAAAAGTACAAGAAAACACTTCAAAAGTGACGTTTCTGAAGAATTTTAACAGTTTTCTTGTATCTACGAACGCCAGAATGCATAAAATTGACCTAAACGTCTCCTTTTCCTATTCTGAGTCGATTCTGCATGCTTTAAGTGTGTTTGGTGGCTCAGAACCATCAAAAAACGTTGAAAAATAGTTCAAATTCAATAAAAATCGACAAAAATACAGTTTCTAGCTAAAATTTGATGGTTTCGTTGCACTTTCCGAGCCCGTAGGGTATCTGATTGGCTTAAAAGTACAAGAAAACACTTCAAAAGTGACGTTTCTGAAGAATTTTAACAGTTTTCTTGTATCTACGAACGCCAGAATGCATAAAATTGACCTAAACGTCTCCTTTTCCTATTCTGAGTCGATTCTGCATGCTTTAAGTGTGTTTGGTGGCTCAGAACCATCAAAAAACGTTGAAATATAGTTCAAATTCAATAAAAATCGACAAAAATACAGTTTCTAGCTAAAATTTGATGGTTTCGTTGCACTTTCCGAGCCCGTAGGGTATCTGATTGGCTTAAAAGTACAAGAAAACACTTCAAAAGTGACGTTTCTGAAGAATTTTAACAGTTTTCTTGTATCTACGAACGCCAGAATGCATAAAATTGACCTAAACGTCTCCTTTTCCTATTCTGAGTCGATTCTGCATGCTTTAAGTATGTTTAGTGGCTCAGAACCATCAAAAAACGTTGAAATATAGTTCAAATTCAATAAAAATCGACAAAAATACAGTTTCTAGCTAAAATTTGATGGTTTCGTTGCACTTTCCGAGCCCGTTGGTTATCTGATTGGCTTAAAAGTACAAGAAAACACTTCAAAAGTGACGTTTCTGAAGAATTTTAACAGTTTTCTTGTATCTACGAACGCCAGAATGCATAAAGTTGACCTAAACGTCTCCTTTTCCTATTCTGAGTCGATTCTGCATGCTTTAAGTGTGTTTGGTGGCTCAGAACCATCAAAAAACGTTGAAAAATAGTTCAAATTCAATAAAAATCGACAAAAATACAGTTTCTAGCTAAAATTCGATGGTTTCGTTGCACTTTCCGAGCCCGTAGGGTATCTGACTGGCTTAAAAGTACAAGAAAACACTTCAAAAGTGACGTTTCTGAAGAATTTTAACAGTTTTCTTGTATCTACGAACGCCAGAATGCATAAAATTGACCTAAACGTCTCCTTTTCCTATTCTGAGTCGATTCTGCATGCTTTAAGTGTGTTTGGTGGCTCAGAACCATCAAAAAACGTTGAAATATAGTTCAAATTCAATAAAAATCGACAAAAATACAGTTTCTAGCTAAAATTTGATGGTTTCGTTGCACTTTCCGAGCCCGTAGGGTATCTGATTGGCTTAAAAGTACAAGAAAACACTTCAAAAGTGACGTTTCTGAAGAATTTTAACAGTTTTCTTGTATCTACGAACGCCAGAATGCATAAAATTGACCTAAACGTCTCCTTTTCCTATTCTGAGTCGATTCTGCATGCTTTAAGTGTGTTTGGTGGCTCAGAACCATCAAAAAACGTTGAAATATAGTTCAAATTCAATAAAAATCGACAAAAATACAGTTTCTAGCTAAAATTTGATGGTTTCGTTGCACTTTCCGAGCCCGTAGGGTATCTGATGGGCTTAAAAGTACAAGAAAACACTTCAAAAGTGACGTTTCTGAAGAATTTCAACAGTTTTCTTGTATCTACGAACGCCAGAATGCATAAAATTGACCTAAACGTCTCCTTTTCCTATTCTGAGTCGATTCTGCATGCTTTAAGTGTGTTTGGTGGCTCAGAACCATCAAAAAACGTTGAAATATAGTTCAAATTCAATAAAAATCGACAAAAATACAGTTTCTAGCTAAAATTTGATGGTTTCGTTGCACTTTCCGAGCCCGTAGGGTATCTGATTGGCTTAAAAGTATAAGAAAACACTTCAAAAGTGACGTTTCTGAAGAATTTTAACAGTTTTCTTGTATCTACGAACGCCAGAATGCATAAAATTGACCTAAACGTCTCCTTTTCCTATTCTGAGTCGATTCTGCATGCTTTAAGTGTGTTTGGTGGCTCAGAACCATCAAAAAACGTTGAAATATAGTTGAAATTCAATAAAAATCGACAAAAATACAGTTTCTAGCTAAAATTTGATGGTTTCGTTGCACTTTCCGAGCCCGTAGGGTATCTGATTGGCTTAAAAGTACAAGAAAACACTTCAAAAGTGACGTTTCTGAAGAATTTTAACAGTTTTCTTGTATCTACGAACGCCAGAATGCATAAAATTGACCTAAACGTCTCCTTTTCCTATTCTGAGTCGATTCTGCATGCTTTCAGTGTGTTTGGTGGCTCAGAACCATCAAAAAACGTTGAAATATAGTTCAAATTCAATAAAAATCGACAAAAATACAGTTTCTAGCTAAAATTTGATGGTTTCGTTGCACTTTCCGAGCCCGTAGGGTATCTGATTGGCTTAAAAGTACAAGAAAACACTTCAAAAGTGACGTTTCTGAAGAATTTTAACAGTTTTCTTGTATCTACGAACGCCAGAATGCATAAAATTGACCTAAACGTCTCCTTTTCCTATTCTGAGTCGATTCTGCATGCTTTAAGTGTGTTTGGTGGCTCAGAACCATCAAAAAACGTTGAAATATAGTTCAAATTCAATAAAAATCGACAAAAATACTGTTTCTAGCTAAAATTTGATGGTTTCGTTGCACTTTCCGAGCCCGTAGGGTATCTGATTGGCTTAGAAGTACAAGAAAACACTTCAAAAGTGACGTTTCTGAAGAATTTTAACAGTTTTCTTGTATCTACGAACGCCAGAATGCATAAAATTGACCTAAACGTCTCCTTTTCCTATTCTGAGTCGATTCTGCATGCTTTAAGTGTGTTTGGTGGCTCAGAACCATCAAAAAACGTTGAAATATAGTTCAAATTCAATAAAAATCGACAAAAATACAGTTTCTAGCTAAAATTTGATGGTTTCGTTGCACCTTCCGAGCCCGTAGGGTATCTGATTGGCTTAAAAGTACAAGAAAACACTTCAAAAGTGACGTTTCTGAAGAATTTTAACAGTTTTCTTGTATCTACGAACGCCAGAATGCATAAAATTGACCTAAACGTCTCCTTTTCCTATTCTGAGTCGATTCTGCATGCTTTCAGTGTGTTTGGTGGCTCAGAACCATCAAAAAACGTTGAAATATAGTTCAAATTCAATAAAAATCGACAAAAATACAGTTTCTAGCTAAAATTTGATGGTTTCGTTGCACTTTCCGAGCCCGTAGGGTATCTGATTGGCTTAAAAGTACAAGAAAACACTTCAAAAGTGACGTTTCTGAAGAATTTTAACAGTTTTCTTGTATCTACGAACGCCAGAATGCATAAAATTGACCTAAACGTCTCCTTTTCCTATTCTGAGTCGATTCTGCATGCTTTAAGTGTGTTTGGTGGCTCAGAACCATCAAAAAACGTTGAAATATAGTTCAAATTCAATAAAAATCGACAAAAATACAGTTTCTAGCTAAAATTTGATGGTTTCGTTGCACTTTCCGAGCCCGTAGGGTATCTGATTGGCTTAAAAGTACAAGAAAACACTTCAAAAGTGACGTTTCTGAAGAATTTTAACAGTTTTCTTGTATCTACGAACGCCAGAATGCATAAAATTGACCTAAACGTCTCCTTTTCCCATTCTGAGTCGATTCTGCATGCTTTAAGTGTGTTTGGTGGCTCAGAACCATCAAAAAACGTTGAAATATAGTTCAAATTCAATAAAAATCGACAAAAATACAGTTTCTAGCTAAAATTTGATGGTTTCGTTGCACTTTCCGAGCCCGTAGGGTATCTGATTGGCTTAAAAGTACAAGAAAACACTTCAAAAGTGACGTTTCTGAAGAATTTTAACAGTTTTCTTGTATCTACGAACGCCAGAATGCATAAAATTGACCTAAACGTCTCCTTTTCCTATTCTGAGTCGATTCTGCATGCTTTAAGTGTGTTTGGTGGCTCAGAACCATCAAAAAACGTTGAAATATAGTTCAAATTCAATAAAAATCGACAAAAATACAGTTTCTAGCTAAAATTTGATGGTTTCGTTGCACTTTCCGAGCCCGTAGGGTATCTGATGGGCTTAAAAGTACAAGAAAACACTTCAAAAGTGACGTTTCTGAAGAATTTCAACAGTTTTCTTGTATCTACGAACGCCAGAATGCATAAAATTGACCTAAACGTCTCCTTTTCCTATTCTGAGTCGATTCTGCATGCTTTAAGTGTGTTTGGTGGCTCAGAACCATCAAAAAACGTTGAAATATAGTTCAAATTCAATAAAAATCGACAAAAATACAGTTTCTAGCTAAAATTTGATGGTTTCGTTGCACTTTCCGAGCCCGTAGGGTATCTGATTGGCTTAAAAGTATAAGAAAACACTTCAAAAGTGACGTTTCTGAAGAATTTTAACAGTTTTCTTGTATCTACGAACGCCAGAATGCATAAAATTGACCTAAACGTCTCCTTTTCCTATTCTGAGTCGATTCTGCATGCTTTAAGTGTGTTTGGTGGCTCAGAACCATCAAAAAACGTTGAAATATAGTTGAAATTCAATAAAAATCGACAAAAATACAGTTTCTAGCTAAAATTTGATGGTTTCGTTGCACTTTCCGAGCCCGTAGGGTATCTGATTGGCTTAAAAGTACAAGAAAACACTTCAAAAGTGACGTTTCTGAAGAATTTTAACAGTTTTCTTGTATCTACGAACGCCAGAATGCATAAAATTGACCTAAACGTCTCCTTTTCCTATTCTGAGTCGATTCTGCATGCTTTCAGTGTGTTTGGTGGCTCAGAACCATCAAAAAACGTTGAAATATAGTTCAAATTCAATAAAAATCGACAAAAATACAGTTTCTAGCTAAAATTTGATGGTTTCGTTGCACTTTCCGAGCCCGTAGGGTATCTGATTGGCTTAAAAGTACAAGAAAACACTTCAAAAGTGACGTTTCTGAAGAATTTTAACAGTTTTCTTGTATCTACGAACGCCAGAATGCATAAAATTGACCTAAACGTCTCCTTTTCCTATTCTGAGTCGATTCTGCATGCTTTAAGTGTGTTTGGTGGCTCAGAACCATCAAAAAACGTTGAAATATAGTTCAAATTCAATAAAAATCGACAAAAATACTGTTTCTAGCTAAAATTTGATGGTTTCGTTGCACTTTCCGAGCCCGTAGGGTATCTGATTGGCTTAGAAGTACAAGAAAACACTTCAAAAGTGACGTTTCTGAAGAATTTTAACAGTTTTCTTGTATCTACGAACGCCAGAATGCATAAAATTGACCTAAACGTCTCCTTTTCCTATTCTGAGTCGATTCTGCATGCTTTAAGTGTGTTTGGTGGCTCAGAACCATCAAAAAACGTTGAAATATAGTTCAAATTCAATAAAAATCGACAAAAATACAGTTTCTAGCTAAAATTTGATGGTTTCGTTGCACCTTCCGAGCCCGTAGGGTATCTGATTGGCTTAAAAGTACAAGAAAACACTTCAAAAGTGACGTTTCTGAAGAATTTTAACAGTTTTCTTGTATCTACGAACGCCAGAATGCATAAAATTGACCTAAACGTCTCCTTTTCCTATTCTGAGTCGATTCTGCATGCTTTCAGTGTGTTTGGTGGCTCAGAACCATCAAAAAACGTTGAAATATAGTTCAAATTCAATAAAAATCGACAAAAATACAGTTTCTAGCTAAAATTTGATGGTTTCGTTGCACTTTCCGAGCCCGTAGGGTATCTGATTGGCTTAAAAGTACAAGAAAACACTTCAAAAGTGACGTTTCTGAAGAATTTTAACAGTTTTCTTGTATCTACGAACGCCAGAATGCATAAAATTGACCTAAACGTCTCCTTTTCCTATTCTGAGTCGATTCTGCATGCTTTAAGTGTGTTTGGTGGCTCAGAACCATCAAAAAACGTTGAAATATAGTTCAAATTCAATAAAAATCGACAAAAATACAGTTTCTAGCTAAAATTTGATGGTTTCGTTGCACTTTCCGAGCCCGTAGGGTATCTGATTGGCTTAAAAGTACAAGAAAACACTTCAAAAGTGACGTTTCTGAAGAATTTTAACAGTTTTCTTGTATCTACGAACGCCAGAATGCATAAAATTGACCTAAACGTCTCCTTTTCCCATTCTGAGTCGATTCTGCATGCTTTAAGTGTGTTTGGTGGCTCAGAACCATCAAAAAACGTTGAAATATAGTTCAAATTCAATAAAAATCGACAAAAATACAGTTTCTAGCTAAAATTTGATGGTTTCGTTGCACTTTCCGAGCCCGTAGGGTATCTGATTGGCTTAAAAGTACAAGAAAACACTTCAAAAGTGACGTTTCTGAAGAATTTTAACAGTTTTCTTGTATCTACGAACGCCAGAATGCATAAAATTGACCTAAACATCTCCTTTTCCTATTCTGAGTCGATTCTGCATGCTTTAAGTGTGTTTGGTGGCTCAGAACCATCAAAAAACGTTGAAATATAGTTCAAATTCAATAAAAATCGACAAAAATACAGTTTCTAGCTAAAATTTGATGGTTTCGTTGCACTTTCCGAGCCCGTAGGGTATCTGATTGGCTTAAAAGTACAAGAAAACACTTCAAAAGTGACGTTTCTGAAGAATTTTAACAGTTTTCTTGTATCTACGAACGCCAGAATGCATAAAATTGACCTAAACGTCTCCTTTTCCTATTCTGAGTCGATTCTGCATGCTTTAAGTGTGTTTGGTGGCTCAGAACCATCAAAAAACGTTGAAATATAGTTCAAATTCAATAAAAATCGACAAAAATACAGTTTCTAGCTAAAATTTGATGGTTTCGTTGCACTTTCCGAGCCCGTAGGGTATCTGATTGGCTTAAAAGTACAAGAAAACACTTCAAAAGTGACGTTTCTGAAGAATTTTAACAGTTTTCTTGTATCTACGAACGCCAGAATGCATAAAATTGACCTAGACGTCTCCTTTTCCTATTCTGAGTCGATTCTGCATGCTTTAAGTGTGTTTGGTGGCTCAGAACCATCAAAAAACGTTGAAATATAGTTCAAATTCAATAAAAATCGACAAAAATACAGTTTCTAGCTAAAATTTGATGGTTTCGTTGCACTTTCCGAGCCCGTAGGGTATCTGATTGGCTTAAAAGTACAAGAAAACACTTCAAAAGTGACGTTTCTGAAGAATTTTAACAGTTTTCTTGTATCTACGAACGCCAGAATGCATAAAATTGACCTAAACGTCTCCTTTTCCTATTCTGAGTCGATTCTGCATGCTTTAAGTGTGTTTGGTGGCTCAGAACCATCAAAAAACGTTGAAATATAGTTCAAATTCAATAAAAATCGACAAAAATACAGTTTCTAGCTAAAATTTGATGGTTTCGTTGCACTTTCCGAGCCCGTAGGGCATCTGATTGGCTTAAAAGTACAAGAAAACACTTCAAAAGTGTCGTTTCTGAAGAATTTTAACAGTTTTCTTGTATCTACGAACGCCAGAATGCATAAAATTGACCTAAACGTCTCCTTTTCCTATTCTGAGTCGATTCTGCATGCTTTAAGTGTGTTTGGTGGCTCAGAACCATCAAAAAACGTTGAAATATAGTTTAAATTCAATAAAAATCGACAAAAATACAGTTTCTAGCTAAAATTTGATGGTTTCGTTGCACTTTCCGAGCCCGTAGGGTATCTGATTGGCTTAAAAGTACAAGAAAACACTTCAAAAGTGACGTTTCTGAAGAATTTTAACAGTTTTCTTTTATCTACGAACGCCAGAATGCATAAAATTGACCTAGACGTCTCCTTTTCCTATTCTGAGTCGATTCTGCATGCTTTAAGTGTGTTTGGTGGCTCAGAACCATCAAAAAACGTTGAAATATAGTTCAAATTCAATAAAAATCGACAAAAATACAGTTTCTAGCTAAAATTTGATGGTTTCGTTGCACTTTCCGAGCCCGTTGGGTATCTGATTGGCTTAAAAGTACAAGAAAACACTTCAAAAGTGACGTTTCTGAAGAATTTTAACAGTTTTCTTGTATCTACGAACGCCAGAATGCATAAAATTGACCTAAACGTCTCCTTTTCCTATTCTGAGTCGATTCTGCATGCTTTAAGTGTGTTTGGTGGCTCAGAACCATCAAAAAACGTTGAAATATAGTTCAAATTCAATAAAAATCGACAAAAATACAGTTTCTAGCTAAAATTTGATGGTTTCGTTGCACTTTCCGAGCCCGTAGGGTATCTGATTGGCTTAAAAGTACAAGAAAACACTTCAAAAGTGACGTTTCTGAAGAATTTTAACAGTTTTCTTGTATCTACGAACGCCAGAATGCATAAAATTGACCTAAACGTCTCCTTTTCCTATTCTGAGTCGATTCTGCATGCTTTAAGTGTGTTTGGTGGCTCAGAACCATCAAAAAACGTTGAAATATAGTTCAAATTCAATAAAAATCGACAAAAATACAGTTTCTAGCTAAAATTTGATGATTTCGTTGCACTTTCCGAGCCCGTAGGGTATCTGATTGGCTTAAAAGTACAAGAAAACACTTCAGAAGTGACGTTTCTGAAGAATTTTAACAGTTTTCTTGTATCTACGAACGCCAGAATGCATAAAATTGACCTAAACGTCTCCTTTTCCTATTCTGAGTCGATTCTGCATGCTTTAAGTGTGTTTGGTGGCTCAGAACCATCAAAAAACGTTGAAATATAGTTCAAATTCAATAAAAATCGACAAAAATACAGTTTCTAGCTAAAATTTGATGGTTTCGTTGCACTTTCCGAGCCCGTAGGGTATCTGATTGGCTTAAAAGTACAAGAAAACACTTCAAAAGTGACGTTTCTGAAGAATTTTAACAGTTTTCTTGTATCTACGAACGCCAGAATGCATAAAATTGACCTAAACGTCTCCTTTTCCTATTCTGAGTCGATTCTGCATGCTTTAAGTGTGTTTGGTGGCTCAGAACCATCAAAAAACGTTGAAATATAGTTCAAATTCAATAAAAATCGACAAAAATACAGTTTCTAGCTAAAATTTGATGGTTTCGTTGCACTTTCCGAGCCCGTTGGGTATCTGATTGGCTTAAAAGTACAAGAAAACACTTCAAAAGTGACGTTTCTGAAGAATTTTAACAGTTTTCTTGTATCTACGAACGCCAGAATGCATAAAATTGACCTAAACGTCTCCTTTTCCTATTCTGAGTCGATTCTGCATGCTTTAAGTGTGTTTGGTGGGTCAGAAGCATCAAAAAACGTTGAAATATAGTTCAAATTCAATAAAAATCGACAAAAATACAGTTTCTAGCTAAAATTTGATGGTTTCGTTGCACTTTCCGAGCCCGTAGGGTATCTGATTGGCTTAAAAGTACAAGAAAACACTTCAAAAGTGACGTTTCTGAAGAATTTTAACAGTTTTCTTGTATCTACGAACGCCAGAATGCATAAAATTGACCTAAACGTCTCCTTTTCCTATTCTGAGTCGATTCTGCATGCTTTAAGTGTGTTTGGTGGCTCAGAACCATCAAAAAACGTTGAAATATAGTTCAAATTCAATAAAAATCGACAAAAATACAGTTTCTAGCTAAAATTTGATGGTTTCGTTGCACTTTCCGAGCCCGTAGGGTATCTGATTGGCTTAAAAGTACAAGAAAACACTTCAAAAGTGACGTTTCTGAAGAATTTTAACAGTTTTCTTGTATCTACGAACGCCAGAATGCATAAAATTGATCTAAACGTCTCCTTTTCCTATTCTGAGTCGATTCTGCATGCTTTAAGTGTGTTTGGTGGCTCAGAACCATCAAAAAACGTTGAAATATAGTTCAAATTCAATAAAAATCGACAAAAATACAGTTTCTAGCTAAAATTTGATGGTTTCGTTGCACTTTCCGAGCCCGTAGGGTATCTGATTGGCTTAAAAGTACAAGAAAACACTTCAAAAGTGACGTTTCTGAAGAATTTTAACAGTTTTCTTGTATCTACGAACGCCAGAATGCATAAAATCGACCTAAACGTCTCCTTTTCCTATTCTGAGTCGATTCTGCATGCTTTAAGTGTGTTTGGTGGCTCAGAACCATCAAAAAACGTTGAAATATAGTTCAAATTCAATAAAAATCGACAAAAATACAGTTTCTAGCTAAAATTTGATGGTTTCGTTGCACTTTCCGAGCCCGTAGGGTATCTGATTGGTTTAAAAGTACAAGAAAACACTTCAAAAGTGACGTTTCTGAAGAATTTTAACAGTTTTCTTGTATCTACGAACGCCAGAATGCATAAAATTGACCTAAACGTCTCCTTTTCCTATTCTGAGTCGATTCTGCATGCTTTAAGTGTGTTTGGTGGCTCAGAACCATCAAAAAACGTTGAAATATAGTTCAAATTCAATAAAAATCGACAAAAATACAGTTTCTAGCTAAAATTTGATGATTTCGTTGCACTTTCCGAGCCCGTAGGGTATCTGATTGGCTTAAAAGTACAAGAAAACACTTCAGAAGTGACGTTTCTGAAGAATTTTAACAGTTTTCTTGTATCTACGAACGCCAGAATGCATAAAATTGACCTAAACGTCTCCTTTTCCTATTCTGAGTCGATTCTGCATGCTTTAAGTGTGTTTGGTGGCTCAGAACCATCAAAAAACGTTGAAATATAGTTCAAATTCAATAAAAATCGACAAAAATACAGTTTCTAGCTAAAATTTGATGGTTTCGTTGCACTTTCCGAGCCCGTAGGGTATCTGATTGGCTTAAAAGTACAAGAAAACACTTCAAAAGTGACGTTTCTGAAGAATTTTAACAGTTTTCTTGTATCTACGAACGCCAGAATGCATAAAATTGACCTAAACGTCTCCTTTTCCTATTCTGAGTCGATTCTGCATGCTTTAAGTGTGTTTGGTGGCTCAGAACCATCAAAAAACGTTGAAATATAGTTCAAATTCAATAAAAATCGACAAAAATACAGTTTCTAGCTAAAATTTGATGGTTTCGTTGCACTTTCCGAGCCCGTTGGGTATCTGATTGGCTTAAAAGTACAAGAAAACACTTCAAAAGTGACGTTTCTGAAGAATTTTAACAGTTTTCTTGTATCTACGAACGCCAGAATGCATAAAATTGACCTAAACGTCTCCTTTTCCTATTCTGAGTCGATTCTGCATGCTTTAAGTGTGTTTGGTGGCTCAGAAGCATCAAAAAACGTTGAAATATAGTTCAAATTCAATAAAAATCGACAAAAATACAGTTTCTAGCTAAAATTTGATGGTTTCGTTGCACTTTCCGAGCCCGTAGGGTATCTGATTGGCTTAAAAGTACAAGAAAACACTTCAAAAGTGACGTTTCTGAAGAATTTTAACAGTTTTCTTGTATCTACGAACGCCAGAATGTATAAAATTGACCTAAACGTCTCCTTTTCCTATTCTGAGTCGATTCTGCATGCTTTAAGTGTGTTTGGTGGCTCAGAACCATCAAAAAACGTTGAAATATAGTTCAAATTCAATAAAAATCGACAAAAATACAGTTTCTAGCTAAAATTTGATGGTTTCGATGCACTTTCCGAGCCCGTAGGGTATCTGATTGGCTTAAAAGTACAAGAAAACACTTCAAAAGTGACGTTTCTGAAGAATTTTAACAGTTTTCTTGTATCTACGAACGCCAGAATGCATAAAATTGACCTAAACGTCTCCTTTTCCTATTCTGAGTCGATTCTGCATGCTTTAAGTGTGTTTGGTGGCTCAGAACCATCAAAAAACGTTGAAATATAGTTCAAATTCAATAAAAATCGACAAAAATACAGTTTCTAGCTAAAATTTGATGGTTTCGTTGCACTTTCCGAGCCCGTAGGGTATCTGATTGGCTTAAAAGTACAAGAAAACACTTCAAAAGTGACGTTTCTGAAGAATTTTAACAGTTTTCTTGTATCTACGAACGCCAGAATGCATAAAATTGACCTAAACGTCTCCTTTTCCTATTCTGAGTCGATTCTGCATGCTTTAAGTGTGTTTGGTGGCTCAGAACCATCAAAAAACGTTGAAATATAGTTCAAATTCAATAAAAATCGACAAAAATACAGTTTCTAGCTAAAATTTGATGGTTTCGTTGCACTTTCCGAGCCCTTAGGGTATCTGATTGGCTTAAAAGTACAAGAAAACACTTCAAAAGTGACGTTTCTGAAGAATTTTAACAGTTTTCTTGTATCTACGAACGCCAGAATGCATAAAATTGACCTAAACGTCTCCTTTTCCTATTCTGAGTCGATTCTGCATGCTTTAAGTGTGTTTGGTGGCTCAGAACCATCAAAAAACGTTGAAATATAGTTCAAATTCAATAAAAATCGACAAAAATACAGTTTCTAGCTAAAATTTGATGGTTTCGTTGCACTTTCCGAGCCCGTAGGGTATCTGATTGGCTTAAAAGTACAAGAAAACACTTCAAAAGTGACGTTTCTGAAGAATTTTAACAGTTTTCTTGTATCTACGAACGCCAGAATGCATAAAATTGACCTAAACGTCTCCTTTTCCTATTCTGAGTCGATTCTGCATGCTTTAAGTGTGTTTGGTGGCTCAGAACCATCAAAAAACGTTGAAATATAGTTTAAATTCAATAAAAATCGACAAAAATACAGTTTCTAGCTAAAATTTGATGGTTTCGTTGCACTTTCCGAGCCCGTAGGGTATCTGATTGGCTTAAAAGTACAAGAAAACACTTCAAAAGTGACGTTTCTGAAGAATTTTAACAGTTTTCTTGTATCTACGAATGCCAGAATGCATAAAATTGACCTAAACGTCTCCTTTTCCTATTCTGAGTCGATTCTGCATGCTTTAAGTGTGTTTGGTGGCTCAGAACCATCAAAAAACGTTGAAATATAGTTCAAATTCAATAAAAATCGACAAAAATACAGTTTCTAGCTAAAATTTGATGGTTTCGTTGCACTTTCCGAGCCCGTAGGGTATCTGATTGGCTTAAAAGTACAAGAAAACACTTCAAAAGTGACGTTTCTGAAGAATTTTAACAGTTTTCTTGTATCTACGAACGCCAGAATGCATAAAATTGACCTAAACGTCTCCTTTTCCTATTCTGAGTCGATTCTGCATGCTTTAAGTGTGTTTGGTGGCTCAGAACCATCAAAAAACGTTGAAATATAGTTCAAATTCAATAAAAATCGACAAAAATACAGTTTCTAGCTAAAATTTGATGGTTTCGTTGCACTTTCCGAGCCCGTAGGGTATCTGATTGGCTTAAAAGTACAAGAAAACACTTCAAAAGTGACGTTTCTGAAGAATTTTAACAGTTTTCTTGTATCTACGAACGCCAGAATGCATAAAATTGACCTAAACGTCTCCTTTTCCTATTCTGAGTCGATTCTGCATGCTTTAAGTGTGTTTGGTGGCTCAGAACCATCAAAAAACGTTGAAATATAGTTCAAATTCAATAAAAATCGACAAAAATACAGTTTCTAGCTAAAATTTGATGATTTCGTTGCACTTTCCGAGCCCGTAGGGTATCTGATTGGCTTAAAAGTACAAGAAAACACTTCAGAAGTGACGTTTCTGAAGAATTTTAACAGTTTTCTTGTATCTACGAACGCCAGAATGCATAAAATTGACCTAAACGTCTCCTTTTCCTATTCTGAGTCGATTCTGCATGCTTTAAGTGTGTTTGGTGGCTCAGAACCATCAAAAAACGTTGAAATATAGTTCAAATTCAATAAAAATCGACAAAAATACAGTTTCTAGCTAAAATTTGATGGTTTCCTTGCACTTTCCGAGCCCGTCGGGTATCTGATTGGCTTAAAAGTACAAGAAAACACTTCAAAAGTGACGGTTCTGAAGAATTTTAACAGTTTTCTTGTATCTACGAACGCCAGAATGCATAAAATTGACCTAAACGTCTCCTTTTCCTATTCTGAGTCGATTCTGCATGCTTTAAGTGTGTTTGGTGGCTCAGAACCATCAAAAAACGTTGAAATATAGTTCAAATTCAATAAAAATCGACAAAAATACAGTGTCTAGCTAAAATTTGATGGTTTCGTTGCACTTTCCGAGCCCGTAGGGTATCTGATTGGCTTAAAAGTACAAGAAAACACTTCAAAAGTGACGTTTCTGAAGAATTTTAACAGTTTTCTTGTATCTACGAACGCCAGAATGCATAAAATTGACCTAAACGTCTCCTTTTCCTATTCTGAGTCGATTCTGCATGCTTTAAGTGTGTTTGGTGGCTCAGAAGCATCAAAAAACGTTGAAATATAGTTCAAATTCAATAAAAATCGACAAAAATACAGTTTCTAGCTAAAATTTGATGGTTTCGTTGCACTTTCCGAGCCCGTAGGGTATCTGATTGGCTTAAAAGTACAAGAAAACACTTCAAAAGTGACGTTTCTGAAGAATTTTAACAGTTTTCTTGTATCTACGAACGCCAGAATGCATAAAATTGACCTAAACGTCTCCTTTTCCTATTCTGAGTCGATTCTGCATGCTTTAAGTGTGTTTGGTGGCTCAGAACCATCAAAAAACGTTGAAATATAGTTCAAATTCAATAAAAATCGACAAAAATACAGTTTCTAGCTAAAATTTGATGGTTTCGTTGCACTTTCCGAGCCCGTAGGGTATCTGATTGGCTTAAAAGTACAAGAAAACACTTCAAAAGTGACGTTTCTGAAGAATTTTAACAGTTTTCTTGTATCTACGAACGCCAGAATGCATAAAATTGATCTAAACGTCTCCTTTTCCTATTCTGAGTCGATTCTGCATGCTTTAAGTGGGTTTGGTGGCTCACAACCATCAAAAAACGTTGAAATATAGTTCAAATTCAATAAAAATCGACAAAAATACAGTTTCTAGCTAAAATTTGATGGTTTCGTTGCACTTTCCGAGCCCGTAGGGTATCTGATTGGCTTAAAAGTACAAGAAAACACTTCAAAAGTGACGTTTCTGAAGAATTTTAACAGTTTTCTTGTATCTACGAACGCCAGAATGCATAAAATTGACCTAAACGTCTCCTTTTGCTATTCTGAGTCGATTCTGCATGCTTTAAGTGTGTTTGGTGGCTCAGAAACATCAAAAAACGTTGAAATATAGTTCAAATTCAATAAAAATCGACAAAAATACAGTTTCTAGCTAAAATTTGATGGTTTCGTTGCACTTTCCGAGCCCGTAGGGTATCTGATTGGTTTAAAAGTACAAGAAAACACTTCAAAAGTGACGTTTCTGAAGAATTTTAACAGTTTTCTTGTATCTACGAACGCCAGAATGCATAAAATTGACCTAAACGTCTCCTTTTCCTATTCTGAGTCGATTCTGCATGCTTTAAGTGTGTTTGGTGGCTCAGAAGTATCAAAAAGCGTTGAAATATAGTTCAAATTCAATAAAAATCGACAAAAATACAGTTTCTAGCTAAAATTTGATGGTTTCGTTGCACTTTCCGAGCCCGTAGGTTATCTGATTGGCTTAAAAGTACAAGAAAACACTTCAAAAGTGACGTTTCTGAAGAATTTTAACAGTTTTCTTGTATCTACGAACGCCAGAATGCATAAAATTGACCTAAACGTCTCCTTTTCCCATTCTGAGTCGATTCTGCATGCTTTAAGTGTGTTTGGTGGCTCAGAACCATCAAAAAACGTTGAAATATATTTCAAATTCAATAAAAATCGACAAAAATACAGTTTCTAGCTAAAATTTGATGGTTTCGTTGCACTTTCCGAGCCCGTAGGGTATCTGATTGGCTTAAAAGTACAAGAAAACACTTCAAAAGTGACGTTTCTGAAGAATTTTAACAGTTTTCTTGTATCTACGAACGCCAGAATGCATAAAATTGACCTAAACGTCTCCTTTTCCTATTCTGAGTCGATTCTGCATGCTTTAAGTGTGTTTGGTGGCTCAGAACCATCAAAAAACGTTGAAATATAGTTCAAATTCAATAAAAATCGACAAAAATACAGTTTCTAGCTAAAATTTGATGGTTTCGTTGCACTTTCCGAGCCCATAGGGTATCTGATTGGCTTAAAAGTACAAGAAAACACTTCAAAAGTGACGTTTCTGAAGAATTTTAACAGTTTTCTTGTATCTACGAACGCCAGAATGCATAAAATTGACCTAAACGTCTCCTTTTCCTATTCTGAGTCGATTCTGCATGCTTTAAGTGTGTTTGGTGGCTCAGAACCATCAAAAAACGTTGAAATATAGTTCAAATTCAATAAAAATCGACAAAAATACAGTTTCTAGCTAAAATTTGATGGTTTCGTTGCACTTTCCGAGCCCGTAGGGTATCTGATTGGCTTAAAAGTACAAGAAAACACTTCAAAAGTGACGTTTCTGAAGAATTTTAACGGTTTTCTTGTATCTACGAACGCCAGAATGCATAAAATTGACCTAAACGTCTCCTTTTCCTATTCTGAGTCGATTCTGCATGCTTTAAGTGTGTTTGGTGGCTCAGAACCATCAAAAAACGTTGAAATATAGTTCAAATTCAATAAAAATCGACAAAAATACAGTTTCTAGCTAAAATTTGATGGTTTCGTTGCACTTTCCGAGCCCGTAGGGTATCTGATTGGCTTAAAAGTACAAGAAAACCCTTCAAAAGTGACGTTTCTGAAGAATTTTAACAGTTTTCTTGTATTTACGAACGCCAGAATGCATAAAATTGACCTAAACGTCTCCTTTTCCTATTCTGAGTCGATTCTGCATGCTTTAAGTGTGTTTGGTGGCTCAGAACCATCAAAAAACGTTGAAATATAGTGCAAATTCAATAAAAATCGACAAAAATACAGTTTCTAGCTCAAATTTGATGGTTTCGTTGCACTTTCCGAGCCCGTAGGGTATCTGATTGGCTTAAAAGTACAAGAAAACACTTCAAAAGTGACGTTTCTGAAGAATTTTAACAGTTTTCTTGTATCTACGAACCCCAGAATGCATAAAATTGACCTAAACGTCTCCTTTTCCTATTCTGAGTCGATTCTGCATGCTTTAAGTGTGTTTGGTGGCTCAGAACCATCAAAAAACGTTGAAATATAGTTCAAATTCAATAAAAATCGACAAAAATACAGTTTCTAGCTAAAATTTGATGGTTTCGTTGCACTTTCCGAGCCCGTAGGGTATCTGATTGGCTTAAAAGTACAAGAAAACACTTCAAAAGTGACGTTTCTGAAGAATTTTAACAGTTTTCTTGTATCTACGAACGCCAGAATGCATAAAATTGACCTAAACGTCTCCTTTTCCTATTCTGAGTCGATTCTGCATGCTTTAAGTGTGTTTGGTGGCTCAGAACCATCAAAAAACGTTGAAAAATAGTTCAAATGCAATAAAAATCGACAAAAATACAGTTTCTAGCTAAAATTTGATGGTTTCGTTGCACTTTCCGAGCCCGTAGGGTATCTGATTGGCTTAAAAGTACAAGAAAACACTTCAAAAGTGACGTTTCTGAAGAATTTTAACAGTTTTCTTGTATCTACGAACGCCAGAATGCATAAAATTGACCTAAACGTCTCCTTTTCCTATTCTGAGTCGATTCTGCATGCTTTAAGTGTGTTTGGTGGCTCAGAACCATCAAAAAACGTTGAAATATAGTTCAAATTCAATAAAAATCGACAAAAATACAGTTTCTAGCTAAAATTTGATGGTTTCGTTGCACTTTCCGAGCCCGTAGGGTATCTGATTGGCTTAAAAGTACAAGAAAACACTTCAAAAGTGACGTTTCTGAAGAATTTTAACAGTTTTCTTGTATCCACGAACGCCAGAATGCATAAAGTTGACCTAAACGTTTCCTTTTCCTATTCTGAGTCGATTCTGCATGCTTTAAGTGTGTTTGGTGGCTCAGAACCATCAAAAAACGTTGAAATATAGTTCAAATTCAATAAAAATCGACAAAAATACAGTTTCTAGCTAAAATTTGATGGTTTCGTTGCACTTTCCGAGCCCGTAGGGTATCTGATTGGCTTAAAAGTACAAGAAAACACTTCAAAAGTGACGTTTCTGAACAATTTTAACAGTTTTCTTGTATCTACGAACGCCAGAATGCATAAAATTGACCTAAACGTCTCCTTTTCCTATTCTGAGTCGATTCTGCATGCTTTAAGTGTGTTTGGTGGCTCAGAACCATCAAAAAACGTTGAAATATAGTTCAAATTCAATAAAAATCGACAAAAATACAGTTTCTAGCTAAAATTTGATGCTTTCGTTGCACTTTCCGAGCCCGTAGGGTATCTGATTGGCTTAAAAGTACAAGAAAACACTTCAAAAGTGACGTTTCTGAAGAATTTTAACAGTTTTCTTGTATCTACGAACGCCAGAATGCATAAAATTGACCTAAACGTCTCCTTTTCCTATTCTGAGTCGATTCTGCATGCTTTAAGTGTGTTTGGTGGCTCAGAACCATCAAAAAACGTTGAAATATAGTTCAAATTCAATAAAAATCGACAAAAATACAGTTTCTAGCTAAAATTTGATGGTTTCGTTGCACTTTCCGAGCCCGTAGGGTATCTGATTGGCTTAAAAGTACAAGAAAACACTTCAAAAGTGACGTTTCTGAAGAATTTTAACAGTTTTCTTGTATCTACGAACGCCAGAATGCATAAAATTGACCTAAACGTCTCCTTTTCCTATTCTGAGTCGATTCTGCATGCTTTAAGTGTGTTTGGTGGCTCAGAACCATCAAAAAACGTTGAAATATAGTTCAAATTCAATAAAAATCGACAAAAATACAGTTTCTAGCTAAAATTTGATGGTTTCGTTGCACTTTCCGAGCCCGTAGGGTATCTGATTGGCTTAAAAGTACAAGAAAACACTTCAAAAGTGACGTTTCTGAAGAATTTTAACAGTTTTCTTGTATCTACGAACGCCAGAATGCATAAAATTGACCTAAACGTCTCCTTTTCCTATTCTGAGTCGATTCTGCATGCTTTAAGTGTGTTTGGTGGCTCAGAACCATCAAAAAACGTTGAAATATAGTTCAAATTCAATAAAAATCGACAAAAATACAGTTTCTAGCTAAAATTTGATGGTTTCGTTGCACTTTCCGAGCCCGTAGGGTATCTGATTGGCTTAAAAGTACAAGAAAACACTTCAAAAGTGACGTTTCTGAAGAATTTTAACAGTTTTCTTGTATTTACGAACGCCAGAATGCATAAAATTGACCTAAACGTCTCCTTTTCCTATTCTGAGTTGATTCTGCATGCTTTAAGTGTGTTTGGTGGCTCAGAACCATCAAAAAACGTTGAAATATAGTTCAAATTCAATAAAAATCGACAAAAATACAGTTTCTAGCTAAAATTTGATGGTTTCGTTGCACTTTCCGAGCCCGTAGGGTATCTGATTGGCTTAAAAGTACAAGAAAACACTTCAAAAGTGACGTTTCTGAAGAATTTTAACAGTTTTCTTGTATCTACGAACGCCAGAATGCATAAAATTGACCTAAACGTCTCCTTTTCCTATTCTGAGTCGATTCTGCATGCTTTAAGTGTGTTTGGTGGCTCAGAACCATCAAAAAACGTTGAAATATAGTTCAAATTCAATAAAAATCGACAAAAATACAGTTTCTAGCTAAAATTTGATGGTTTCGTTGCACTTTCCGAGCCCGTAGGGTATCTGATTGGCTTAAAAGTACAAGAAAACACTTCAAAAGTGACGTTTCTGAAGAATTTTAACAGTTTTCTTGTATCTACGAACGCCAGAATGCATAAAATTGACCTAAACGTCTCCTTTTCCTATTCTGAGTCGATTCTGCATGCTTTAAGTGTGTTTGGTGGCTCAAAACCATCAAAAAACGTTGAAATATAGTTCAAATTCAATAAAAATCGACAAAAATACAGTTTCTAGCTAAAATTTGATGGTTTCGTTGCACTTTCCGAGCCCGTAGGGTATCTGATTGGCTTAAAAGTACAAGAAAACACTTCAAAAGTGACGTTTCTGAAGAATTTTAACAGTTTTCTTGTATCTACGAACGCCAGAATGCATAAAATTGACCTAAACGTCTCCTTTTCCTATTCTGAGTCGATTCTGCATGCTTTAAGTGTGTTTGGTGGCTCAGAACCATCAAAAAACGTTGAAATATAGTTCAAATTCAATAAAAATCGACAAAAATACAGTTTCTAGCTAAAATTTGATGGTTTCGTTGCACTTTCCGAGCCCGTAGGTTATCTGATTGGCTTAAAAGTACAAGAAAACACTTCAAAAGTGACGTTTCTGAAGAATTTTAACAGTTTTCTTGTATCTACGAACGCCAGAATGCATAAAATTGACCTAAACGTCTCCTTTTCCTATTCTGAGTCGATTCTGCATGCTTTAAGTGTGTTTGGTGGCTCAGAACCATCAAAAAACGTTGAAATATATTTCAAATTCAATAAAAATCGACAAAAATACAGTTTCTAGCTAAAATTTGATGGTTTCGTTGCACTTTCCGAGCCCGTAGGGTATCTGATTGGCTTAAAAGTACAAGAAAACACTTCAAAAGTGACGTTTCTGAAGAATTTTAACAGTTTTCTTGTATCTACGAACGCCAGAATGCATAAAATTGACCTAAACGTCTCCTTTTCCTATTCTGAGTCGATTCTGCATGCTTTAAGTGTGTTTGGTGGCTCAGAACCATCAAAAAACGTTGAAATATAGTTCAAATTCAATAAAAATCGACAAAAATACAGTTTCTAGCTAAAATTTGATGGTTTCGTTGCACTTTCCGAGCCCATAGGGTATCTGATTGGCTTAAAAGTACAAGAAAACACTTCAAAAGTGACGTTTCTGAAGAATTTTAACAGTTTTCTTGTATCTACGAACGCCAGAATGCATAAAATTGACCTAAACGTCTCCTTTTCCTATTCTGATTCGATTCTGCATGCTTTAAGTGTGTTTGGTGGCTCAGAACCATCAAAAAACGTTGAAATATAGTTCAAATTCAATAAAAATCGACAAAAATACAGTTTCTAGCTAAAATTTGATGGTTTCGTTGCACTTTCCGAGCCCGTAGGGTATCTGATTGGCTTAAAAGAACAAGAAAACACTTCAAAAGTGACGTTTCTGAAGAATTTTAACAGTTTTCTTGTATCTACGAACGCCAGAATGCATAAAATTGACCTAAACGTCTCCTTTTCCTATTCTGAGTCGATTCTGCATGCTTTAAGTGTGTTTGGTGGCTCAGAACCATCAAAAAACGTTGAAATATAGTTCAAATTCAATAAAAATCGACAAAAATACAGTTTCTAGCTAAAATTTGATGGTTTCGTTGCACTTTCCGAGCCCGTAGGGTATCTGATTGGCTTAAAAGTACAAGAAAACCCTTCAAAAGTGACGTTTCTGAAGAATTTTAACAGTTTTCTTGTATTTACGAACGCCAGAATGCATAAAATTGACCTAAACGTCTCCTTTTCCTATTCTGAGTCGATTCTGCATGCTTTAAGTGTGTTTGGTGGCTCAGAACCATCAAAAAACGTTGAAATATAGTGCAAATTCAATAAAAATCGACAAAAATACAGTTTCTAGCTAAAATTTGATGGTTTCGTTGCACTTTCCGAGCCCGTAGGGTATCTGATTGGCTTAAAAGTACAAGAAAACACTTCAAAAGTGACGTTTCTGAAGAATTTTAACAGTTTTCTTGTATCTACGAACGCCAGAATGCATAAAATTGACCTAAACGTCTCCTTTTCCTATTCTGAGTCGATTCTGCATGCTTTAAGTGTGTTTGGTGGCTCAGAACCATCAAAAAACGTTGAAATATAGTTCAAATTCAATAAAAATCGACAAAAATACAGTTTCTAGCTAAAATTTGATGGTTTCGTTGCACTTTCCGAGCCCGTAGGGTATCTGATTGGCTTAAAAGTACAAGAAAACACTTCAAAAGTGACGTTTCTGAAGAATTTTAACAGTTTTCTTGTATCTACGAACGCCAGAATGCATAAAATTGACCTAAACGTCTCCTTTTCCTATTCTGAGTCGATTCTGCATGCTTTAAGTGTGTTTGGTGGCTCAGAACCATCAAAAAACGTTGAAAAATAGTTCAAATTCAATAAAAATCGACAAAAATACAGTTTCTAGCTAAAATTTGATGGTTTCGTTGCACTTTCCGAGCCCGTAGGGTATCTGATTGGCTTAAAAGTACAAGAAAACACTTCAAAAGTGACGTTTCTGAAGAATTTTAACAGTTTTCTTGTATCTACGAACGCCAGAATGCATAAAATTGACCTAAACGTCTCCTTTTCCTATTCTGAGTCGATTCTGCATGCTTTAAGTGTGTTTGGTGGCTCAGAACCATCAAAAAACGTTGAAATATAGTTCAAATTCAATAAAAATCGACAAAAATACAGTTTCTAGCTAAAATTTGATGGTTTCGTTGCACTTTCCGAGCCCGTAGGGTATCTGATTGGCTTAAAAGTACAAGAAAACACTTCAAAAGTGACGTTTCTGAAGAATTTTAACAGTTTTCTTGTATCCACGAACGCCAGAATGCATAAAGTTGACCTAAACGTTTCCTTTTCCTATTCTGAGTCGATTCTGCATGCTTTAAGTGTGTTTGGTGGCTCAGAACCATCAAAAAACGTTGAAATATAGTTCAAATTCAATAAAAATCGACAAAAATACAGTTTCTAGCTAAAATTTGATGGTTTCGTTGCACTTTCCGAGCCCGTAGGGTATCTGATTGGCTTAAAAGTACAAGAAAACACTTCAAAAGTGACGTTTCTGAACAATTTTAACAGTTTTCTTGTATCTACGAACGCCAGAATGCATAAAATTGACCTAAACGTCTCCTTTTCCTATTCTGAGTCGATTCTGCATGCTTTAAGTGTGTTTGGTGGCTCAGAACCATCAAAAAACGTTGAAATATAGTTCAAATTCAATAAAAATCGACAAAAATACAGTTTCTAGCTAAAATTTGATGGTTTCGTTGCACTTTCCGAGCCCGTAGGGTATCTGATTGGCTTAAAAGTACAAGAAAACACTTCAAAAGTGACGTTTCTGAAGAATTTTAACAGTTTTCTTGTATCTACGAACGCCAGAATGCATAAAATTGACCTAAACGTCTCCTTTTCCTATTCTGAGTCGATTCTGCATGCTTTAAGTGTGTTTGGTGGCTCAGAACCATCCAAAAACGTTGAAATATAGTTCAAATTCAATAAAAATCGACAAAAATACAGTTTCTAGCTAAAATTTGATGGTTTCGTTGCACTTTCCGAGCCCGTAGGGTATCTGATTGGCTTAAAAGTACAAGAAAACACTTCAAAAGTGACGTTTCTGAAGAATTTTAACAGTTTTCTTGTATCTACGAACGCCAGAATGCATAAAATTGACCTAAACGTCTCCTTTTCCTATTCTGAGTCGATTCTGCATGCTTTAAGTGTGTTTGGTGGCTCAGAACCATCAAAAAACGTTGAAATATAGTTCAAATTCAATAAAAATCGACAAAAATACAGTTTCTAGCTAAAATTTGATGGTTTCGTTGCACTTTCCGAGCCCGTAGGGTATCTGATTGGCTTAAAAGTACAAGAAAACACTTCAAAAGTGACGTTTCTGAAGAATTTTAACAGTTTTCTTGTATCTACGAACGCCAGAATGCATAAAATTGACCTAAACGTCTCCTTTTCCTATTCTGAGTCGATTCTGCATGCTTTAAGTGTGTTTGGTGGCTCAGAACCATCAAAAAACGTTGAAATATAGTTCAAATTCAATAAAAATCGACAAAAATACAGTTTCTAGCTAAAATTTGATGGTTTCGTTGCACTTTCCGAGCCCGTAGGGTATCTGATTGGCTTAAAAGTACAAGAAAACACTTCAAAAGTGACGTTTCTGAAGAATTTTAACAGTTTTCTTGTATTTACGAACGCCAGAATGCATAAAATTGACCTAAACGTCTCCTTTTCCTATTCTGAGTCGATTCTGCATGCTTTAAGTGTGTTTGGTGGCTCAGAACCATCAAAAAACGTTGAAATATAGTTCAAATTCAATAAAAATCGACAAAAATACAGTTTCTAGCTAAAATTTGATGGTTTCGTTGCACTTTCCGAGCCCGTAGGGTATCTGATTGGCTTAAAAGTACAAGAAAACACTTCAAAAGTGACGTTTCTGAAGAATTTTAACAGTTTTCTTGTATCTACGAACGCCAGAATGCATAAAATTGACCTAAACGTCTCCTTTTCCTATTCTGAGTCGATTCTGCATGCTTTAAGTGTGTTTGGTGGCTCAGAACCATCAAAAAACGTTGAAATATAGTTCAAATTCAATAAAAATCGACAAAAATACAGTTTCTAGCTAAAATTTGATGGTTTCGTTGCACTTTCCGAGCCCGTAGGGTATCTGATTGGCTTAAAAGTACAAGAAAACACTTCAAAAGTGACGTTTCTGAAGAATTTTAACAGTTTTCTTGTATCTACGAA
Source organism: Zophobas morio (assembly GCF_036711695.1). Lineage (NCBI taxonomy): Eukaryota > Metazoa > Arthropoda > Insecta > Coleoptera > Tenebrionidae > Zophobas > Zophobas morio. Next base: position 83,667 of record NW_026972441.1, on the reverse strand, counting down.
CGCCAGAATGCATAAAATTGACCTAAACGTCTCCTTTTCCTATTCTGAGTCGATTCTGCATGCTTTAAGTGTGTTTGGTGGCTCAGAACCATCAAAAAACGTTGAAATATAGTTCAAATTCAATAAAAATCGACAAAAATACAGTTTCTAGCTAAAATTTGATGGTTTCGTTGCACTTTCCGAGCCCGTAGGGTATCTGATTGGCTTAAAAGTACAAGAAAACACTTCAAAAGTGACGTTTCTGAAGAATTTTAACAGTTTTCTTGTATCTACGAACGCCAGAATGCATAAAATTGACCTAAACGTCTCCTTTTCCTATTCTGAGTCGATTCTGCATGCTTTAAGTGTGTTTGGTGGCTCAGAACCATCAAAAAACGTTGAAATATAGTTCAAATTCAATAAAAATCGACAAAAATACAGTTTCTAGCTAAAATTTGATGGTTTCGTTGCACTTTCCGAGCCCGTAGGGTATCTGATTGGCTTAAAAGTACAAGAAAACACTTCAAAAGTGACGTTTCTGAAAAATTTTAACAGTTTTCTTGTATCTACGAACGCCAGAATGCATAAAATTGACCTAAACGTCTCCTTTTCCTATTCTGAGTCGATTCTGCATGCTTTAAGTGTGTTTGGTGGCTCAGAACCATCAAAAAACGTTGAAATATAGTTCAAATTCAATAAAAATCGACAAAAATACAGTTTCTAGCTTAAATTTGATGGTTTCGTTGCACTTTCCGAGCCCGTTGGGTATCTGATTGGCTTAAAAGTACAAGAAAACACTTCAAAAGTGACGTTTCTGAAGAATTTTAACAGTTTTCTTGTATCTACGAACGCCAGAATGCATAAAATTGACCTAAACGTCTCCTTTTCCTATTCTGAGTCGATTCTGCATGCTTTAAGTCTGTTTGGTGGCTCAGAACCATCAAAAAACGTTGAAATATAGTTCAAATTCAATAAAAATCGACAAAAATACAGTTTCTAGCTAAAATTTGATGGTTTCGTTGCACTTTCCGAGCCCGTTGGGTATCTGATTGGCTTAAAAGTACAAGAAAACACTTCAAAAGTGACGTTTCTGAAGAATTTTAACAGTTTTCTTGTATCTACGAACGCCAGAATGCATAAAATTGACCTAAACGTCTCCTTTTCCTATTCTGAGTCGATTCTGCATGCTTTAAGTGTGTTTGGTGGCTCAGAACCATCAAAAAACGTTGAAATATAGTTCAAATTCAATAAAAATCGACAAAAATACAGTTTCTAGCTAAAATTTGATGGTTTCGTTGCACTTTCCGAGCCCGTTGGGTATCTGATTGGCTTAAAAGTACAAGAAAACACTTCAAAAGTGACGTTTCTGAAGAATTTTAACAGTTTTCTTGTATCTACGAACGCCAGAATGCATAAAATTGACCTAAACGTCTCCTTTTCCTATTCTGAGTCGATTCTGCATGCTTTAAGTGTGTTTGGTGGCTCAGAACCATCAAAAAACGTTGAAATATAGTTCAAATTCAATAAAAATCGACAAAAATACAGTTTCTAGCTAAAATTTGATGGTTTCGTTGCACTTTCCGAGCCCGTAGGGTATCTGATTGGCTTAAAAGTACAAGAAAACACTTCAAAAGTGACGTTTCTGAAGAATTTTAACAGTTTTCTTGTATCTACGAACGCCAGAATGAATAAAATTGACCTAAACGTCTCCTTTTCCTATTCTGAGTCGATTCTGCATGCTTTAAGTGTGTTTGGTAGCTCAGAACCATCAAAAAACGTTGAAATATAGTTCAAATTCAATAAAAATCGACAAAAATACAGTTTCTAGCTAAAATTTGATGGTTTCGTTGCACTTTCCGAGCCCGTAGGATATCTGATTGGCTTAAAAGTACAAGAAAACACTTCAAAAGTGACGTTTCTGAAGAATTTTAACAGTTTTCTTGAATCTACGAACGCCAGAATGCATAAAATTGACCTAAACGTCTCCTTTTCCTATTCTGAGTCGATTCTGCATGCTTTAAGTGTGTTTGGTGGCTCAGAACCATCAAAAAACGTTGAAATATAGTTCAAATTCAATAAAAATCGGCAAAAATACAGTTTCTAGCTAAAATTTGATGGTTTCGTTGCACTTTCCGAGCCCGTAGGGTATCTGATTGGATAAAAAGTACAAGAAAACATTTCAAAAGTGACGTTTCTGAAGAATTTTAACAGTTTTCTTGTATCTACGAACGCCAGAATGCATAAAATTGACCTAAACGTCTCCTTTTCCTATTCTGAGTCGATTCTGCATGCTTTAAGTGTGTTTGGTGGCTCAGAACCATCAAAAAACGTTGAAATATAGTTCAAATTCAATAAAAATCGACAAAAATACAGTTTCTAGCTAAAATTTGATGGTTTCGTTGCACTTTCCGAGCCCGTTGGGTATCTGATTGGCTTAAAAGTACAAGAAAACACTTCAAAAGTGACGTTTCTGAAGAATTTTAACAGTTTTCTTGTATCTACGAACGCCAGAATGCATAAAATTGACCTAAACGTCTCCTTTTCCTATTCTGAATCGATTCTGCATGCTTTAAGTGTGTTAGGTGGCTCAGAACCATCAAAAAACGTTGAAATATAGTTCAAATTCAATAAAAATCGACAAAAATACAGTTTCTAGCTAAAATTTGATGGTTTCGTTGCACTTTCCGAGCCCGTAGGGTATCTGATTGGCTTAAGAGTACAAGAAAACACTTCAAAAGTGACGTTTCTGAAGAATTTTAACAGTTTTCTTGTATCTACGAACGCCAGAATGCATAAAATTGACCTAAACGTCTCCTTTTCCTATTCTGAGTCGATTCTGCATGCTTTAAGTGTGTTTGGTGGCTCAGAACCATCAAAAAACGTTGAAATATAGTTCAAATTCAATAAAAATCGACAAAAATACAGTTTCTAACTAAAATTTGATGGTTTCGTTGCACTTTCCGAGCCCGTAGGGTATCTGATTGGCTTAAAAGTACAAGAAAACACTTCAAAAGTGACGTTTCTGAAGAATTTTAACAGTTTTCTTGTATCTACGAACGCCAGAATGCATAAAATTGACCTAAACGTCTCCTTTTCCTATTCTGAGTCGATTCTGCATGCTTTAAGTGTGTTTGGTGGCTCAGAACCATCAAAAAACGTTGAAATATAGTTCAAATTCAATAAAAATCGACAAAAATACAGTTTCTAGCTAAAATTTGATGGTTTCGTTGCACTTTCCGAGCCCGTAGGTTATCTGATTGGCTTAAAAGTACAAGAAAACACTTCAAAAGTGACGTTTCTGAAGAATTTTAACAGTTTTCTTGTATCTACGAACGCCAGAATGCATAAAATTGACCTAAACGTCTCCTTTTCCTATTCTGAGTCGATTCTGCATGCTTTAAGTGTGTTTGGTGGCTCAGAACCATCAAAAAACGTTGAAATATAGTTCAAATTCAATAAAAATCGACAAAAATACAGTTTCTAGCTAAAATTTGATGGTTTCGTTGCACTTTCCGAGCCCGTAGGGTATCTGATTGGCTTAAAAGTACAAGAAAACACTTCAGAAGTGACGTTTCTGAAGAATTTTAACAGTTTTCTTGTATCTACGAACGCCAGAATGCATAAAATTGACCTAAACGTCTCCTTTTCCTATTCTGAGTCGATTCTGCATGCTTTAAGTGTGTTTGGTTTCTCAGAACCATCAAAAAACGTTGAAATATAGTTCAAATTCAATAAAAATCGACAAAAATACAGTTTCTAGCTAAAATTTGATGGTTTCGTTGCACTTTCCGAGCCCGTAGGGTATCTGATTGGCTTAAAAGTACAAGAAAACACTTCAAAAGTGACGTTTCTGAAGAATTTTAACAGTTTTCTTGTATCTACGAACGCCAGAATGCATAAAATTGACCTAAACGTCTCCTTTTCCTATTCTGAGTCGATTCTGCATGCTTTAAGTGTGTTTGGTGGCTCAGAACCATCAAAAAACGTTAAAATATAGTTCAAATTCAATAAAAATCGACAAAAATACAGTTTCTAGCTAAAATTTGATGGTTTCGTTGCACTTTCCGAGCCCGTAGGTTATCTGATTGGCTTAAAAGTACAAGAAAACACTTCAAAAGTGACGTTTCTGAAGAATTTTAACAGTTTTCTTGTATCTACGAACGCCAGAATGCATAAAATTGACCTAAACGTCTCCTTTTCCTATTCTGAGTCGATTCTGCATGCTTTAAGTGTGTTTGGTGGCTCAGAACCATCAAAAAACGTTGAAATATAGTTCAAATTCAATAAAAATCGACAAAAATACAGTTTCTAGCTAAAATTTGATGGTTTCGTTGCACTTTCCGAGCCCGTAGGGTATCTGATTGGCTTAAAAGTACAAGAAAACACTTCAAAAGTGACGTTTCTGAAGAATTTTAACAGTTTTCTTGTATCTACGAACGCCAGAATGCATAAAATTGACCTAAACGTCTCCTTTTCCTATTCTGAGTCGATTCTGCATGCTTTAAGTGTGTTTGGTTTCTCAGAACCATCAAAAAACGTTGAAATATAGTTCAAATTCAATAAAAATCGACAAAAATACAGTTTCTAGCTAAAATTTGATGGTTTCGTTGCACTTTCCGAGCCCGTAGGGTATCTGATTGGCTTAAAAGTACAAGAAAACACTTCAAAAGTGACGTTTCTGAAGAATTTTAACAGTTTTCTTGTATCTACGAACGCCAGAATGCATAAAATTGACCTAAACGTCTCCTTTTCCTATTCTGAGTCGATTCTGCATGCTTTAAGTGTGTTTGGTGGCTCAGAACCATCAAAAAACGTTGAAATATAGTTCAAATTCAATAAAAATCGACAAAAATACAGTTTCTAGCTAAAATTTGATGGTTTCGTTGCACTTTCCGAGCCCGTAGGGTATCTGATTGGCTTAAAAGTACAAGAAAACACTTCAATAGTGACGTTTCTGAAGAATTTTAACAGTTTTCTTGTATCAACGAACGCCAGAATGCATAAAATTGACCTAAACGTCTCCTTTTCCTATTCTGAGTCGATTCTGCATGCTTTAAGTGTGTTTGGTGGCTCAGAACCATCAAAAAACGTTGAAATATAGTTCAAATTCAATAAAAATCGACAAAAATACAGTTTCTAGCTAAAATTTGATGGTTTCGTTGCACTTTCCGAGCCCGTAGGGTATCTGATTGGCTTAAAAGTACAAGAAAACACTTCAAAAGTGACGTTTCTGAAGAATTTTAACAGTTTTCTTGTATCTACGAACGCCAGAATGCATAAAATTGACCTAAACGTCTCCTTTTCCTATTCCGAGTCGATTCTGCATGCTTTAAGTGTGTTTGGTGGCTCAGAACCATCAAAAAACGTTGAAATATAGTTCAAATTCAATAAAAATCGACAAAAATACAGTTTCTAGCTAAAATTTGATGGTTTCGTTGCACTTTCCGAGCCCGTAGGGTATCTGATTGGCTTAAAAGTACAAGAAAACACTTCAAAAGTGACGTTTCTGAAGAATTTTAACAGTTTTCTTGTATCTACGAAAGCCAGAATGCATAAAATTGACCTAAACGTCTCCTTTTCCTATTCTGAGTCGATTCTGCATGCTTTAAGTGTGTTTGGTGGCTCAGAACCATCAAAAAACGTTGAAATATAGTTCAAATTCAATAAAAATCGACAAAAATACAGTTTCTAGCTAAAATTTGATGGTTTCGTTGCACTTTCCGAGCCCGTAGGGTATCTGATTGGCTTAAAAGTACAAGAAAACACTTCAAAAGTGACGTTTCTGAAGAATTTTAACAGTTTTCTTGTATCTACGATCGCCAGAATGCATAAAATTGACCTAAACGTCTCCTTTTCCTATTCTGAGTCGATTCTGCATGCTTTAAGTGTGTTTGGTGGCTCAGAACCATCAAAAAACGTTGAAATATAGTTCAAATTCAATAAAAATCGACAAAAATACAGTTTCTAGTTAAAATTTGATGGTTTCGTTGCACTTTCCGAGCCCGTAGGGTATCTGATTGGCTTAAAAGTACAAGAAAACACTTCAAAAGTGACGTTTCTGAAGAATTTTAACAGTTTTCTTGTATCTACGAACGCCAGAATGCATAAAATTGACCTAAACGTCTCCTTTTCCTATTCTGAGTCGATTCTGCATGCTTTAAGTGTGTTTGGTGGCTCAGAACCATCAAAAAACGTTGAAATATAGTTCAAATTCAATAAAAATCGACAAAAATACAGTTTCTAGCTAAAATTTGATGGTTTCGTTGCACTTTCCGAGCCCGTGGGGTATCTGATTGGCTTAAAAGTACAAGAAAACACTTCAAAAGTGACGTTTCTGAAGAATTTTAACAGTTTTCTTGTATCTACGAACGCCAGAATGCATAAAATTGACCTAAACGTCTCCTTTTCCTATTCTGAGTCGATTCTGCATGCTTTAAGTGTGTTTGGTGGCTCAGAACCATCAAAAAACGTTGAAATATAGTTCAAATTCAATAAAAATCGACAAAAACACAGTTTCTAGCTAAAATTTGATGGTTTCGTTGCACTTTCCGAGCCCGTAGGGTATCTGATTGGCTTAAAAGTACAAGAAAACACTTCAAAAGTGACGTTTCTGAAGAATTTTAACAGTTTTCTTGTATCTACGAACGCCAGAATGCATAAAATTGACCTAAACGTCTCCTTTTCCTATTCTGAGTTGATTCTGCATGCTTTAAGTGTGTTTGGTGGCTCAGAACCATCAAAAAACGTTGAAATATAGTTCAAATTCAATAAAAATCGACAAAAATACAGTTTCTAGCTAAAATTTGATGGTTTCGTTGCACTTTCCGAGCCCGTAGGGTATCTGATTGGCTTAAAAGTACAAGAAAACACTTCAAAAGTGACGTTTCTGAAGAATTTTAACAGTTTTCTTGTATCTACGAACGCCAGAATGCATAAAATTGACCTAAACGTCTCCTTTTCCTATTCTGAGTCGATTCTGCATGCTTTAAGTGTGTTTGGTGGCTCAGAACCATCAAAAAACGTTGAAATATAGTTCAAATTCAATAAAAATCGACAAAAATACAGTTTCTAGCTAAAATTTGATGGTTTCGTTGCACTTTCCGAGCCCGTAGGGTATCTGATTGGCTTAAAAGTACAAGAAAACACTTCAAAAGTGACGTTTCTGAAGAATTTTAACAGTTTTCTTGTATCTACGAACGCCAGAATGCATAAAATTGACCTAAACGTCTAATTTTCCTATTCTGAGTCGATTCTGCATGCTTTAAGTGTGTTTGGTGGCTCAGAACCATCAAAAAACGTTGAAATATAGTTCAAATTCAATAAAAATCGACAAAAATACAGTTTCTAGCTAAAATTTGATGGTTTCGTTGCACTTTCCGAGCCCGTAGGGTATCTGATTGGCTTAAAAGTACAAGAAAACACTTCAAAAGTGACGTTTCTGAAGAATTTTAACAGTTTTCTTGTATCTACGAACGCCAGAATGCATAAAATTGACCTAAACGTCTCCTTTTCCTATTCTGAGTCGATTCTGCATGCTTTAAGTGTGTTTGGTGGCTCAGAACCATCAAAAAACGTTGAAATATAGTTCAAATTCAATAAAAATCGACAAAAATACAGTTTCTAGCTAAAATTTGATGGTTTCGTTGCACTTTCCGAGCCCGTAGGGTATCTGATTGGCTTAAAAGTACAAGAAAACACTTCAAAAGTGACGTTTCTGAAGAATTTTAACAGTTTTCTTGTATCTACGAACGCCAGAATGCATAAAATTGACCTAAACGTCTCCTTTTCCTATTCTGAGTCGATTCTGCATGCTTTAAGTGTGTTTGGTGGCTCAGAACCATCAAAAAACGTTGAAATATAGTTCAAATTCAATAAAAATCGACAAAAATACAGTTTCTAGCTAAAATTTGATGGTTTCGTTGCACTTTCCGAGCCCATAGGGTATCTGATTGGCTTAAAAGTACAAGAAAACACTTCAAAAGTGACGTTTCTGAAGAATTTTAACAGTTTTCTTGTATCTACGAACGCCAGAATGCATAAAATTGACCTAAACGTCTCCTTTTCCTATTCTGAGTCGATTCTGCATGCTTTAAGTGTGTTTGGTGGCTCAGAACCATCAAAAAACGTTGAAATATAGTTCAAATTCAATAAAAATCAACAAAAGTACAGTTTCTAGCTAAAATTTGATGGTTTCGTTGCACTTTCCGAGCCCGTAGGGTATCTGATTGGCTTAAAAGTACAAGAAAACACTTCAAAAGTGACGTTTCTGAAGAATTTTAACAGTTTTCTTGTATCTACGAACGCCAGAATGCATAAAATTGACCTAAACGTCTCCTTTTCCTATTCTGAGTCGATTCTGCATGCTTTAAGTGTGTTTGGTGGCTCAGAACCATCAAAAAACGTTGAAATATAGTTCAAATTCAATAAAAATCGACAAAAATACAGTTTCTAGCTAAAATTTGATGGTTTCGTTGCACTTTCCGAGCCCGTAGGGTATCTGATTGGCTTAAAAGTACAAGAAAACACTTCAAAAGTGACGTTTCTGAAGAATTTTAACAGTTTTCTTGTATCTACGAACGCCAGAATGCATAAAATTGACCTAAACGTCTCCTTTTCCTATTCTGAGTCGATTCTGCATGCTTTAAGTGTGTTTGGTGGCTCAGAACCATCAAAAAACGTTGAAATATAGTTCAAATTCAATAAAAATCGACAAAAATACAGTTTCTAGCTAAAATTTGATGGTTTCGTTGCACTTTCCGAGCCCGTTGGGTATCTGATTGGCTTAAAGGTACAAGAAAACATTTCAAAAGTGACGTTTCTGAAGAATTTTAACAGTTTTCTTGTATCTACGAACGCCAGAATGCATAAAATTGACCTAAACGTCTCCTTTTCCTATTCTGAGTCGATTCTGCATGCTTTAAGTGTGTTTGGTGGCTCAGAACCATCAAAAAACGTTGAAATATAGTTCAAATTCAATAAAAATCGACAAAAATACAGTTTCTAGCTAAAATTTGATGGTTTCGTTGCACTTTCCGAGCCCGTAGGGTATCTGATTGGCTTAAAAGTACAAGAAAACACTTCAAAAGTGACGTTTCTGAAGAATTTTAACAGTTTTCTTGTATCTACGAACGCCAGAATGCATAAAATTGACCTAAACGTCTCCTTTTCCTATTCTGAGTCGATTCTGCATGCTTTAAGTGTGTTTGGTGGCTCAGAACCATCAAAAAACGTTGAAATATAGTTCAAATTCAATAAAAATCGACAAAAATACAGTTTCTAGCTAAAATTTGATGGTTTCGTTGCACTTTCCGAGCCCGTAGGGTATCTGATTGGCTTAAAAGTACAAGAAAACACTTCAAAAGTGACGTTTCTGAAGAATTTTAACAGTTTTCTTGTATCTACGAACGCCAGAATGCATAAAATTGACCTAAACGTCTCCTTTTCCTATTCTGAGTCGATTCTGCATGCTTTAAGTGTGTTTGGTGGCTCAGAACCATCAAAAAACGTTGAAATATAGTTCAAATTCAATAAAAATCGACAAAAATACAGTTTCTAGCTAAAATTTGATGGTTTCGTTGCACTTTCCGAGCCCGTAGGGTATCTGATTGGCTTAAAAGTACAAGAAAACACTTCAAAAGTGACGTTTCTGAAGAATTTTAACAGTTTTCTTGTATCTACGAACGCCAGAATGCATAAAATTGACCTAAACGTCTCCTTTTCCTATTCTGAGTCGATTCTGCATGCTTTAAGTGTGTTTGGTGGCTCAGAACCATCAAAAAACGTTGAAATATAGTTCAAATTCAATAAAAATCGACAAAAATACAGTTTCTAGCTAAAATTTGATGGTTTCGTTGCACTTTCCGAGCCCGTAGGGTATCTGATTGGCTTAAAAGTACAAGAAAACACTTCAAAAGTGACGTTTCTGAAGAATTTTAACAGTTTTCTTGTATCTACGAACGCCAGAATGCATAAAATTGTCCTAAACGTCTCCTTTTCCTATTCTGAGTCGATTCTGCATGCTTTAAGTGTGTTTGGTGGCTCAGAACCATCAAAAAACGTTGAAATATTGTTCAAATTCAATAAAAATCGACAAAAATACAGTTTCTAGCTAAAATTTGATGGTTTCGTTGCACTTTCCGAGCCCGTAGGGTATCTGATTGGCTTAAAAGTACAAGAAAACACTTCAAAAGTGACGTTTCTGAAGAATTTTAACAGTTTTCTTGTATCTACGAACGCCAGAATGCATAAAATTGACCTAAACGTCTCCTTTTCCTATTCTGAGTCGATTCTGCATGCTTTAAGTGTGTTTGGTGGCTCAGAACCATCAAAAAACGTTGAAATATAGTTCAAATTCAATAAAAATCGACAAAAATACAGTTTCTAGCTAAAATTTGATGGTTTCGTTGCACTTTCCGAGCCCGTAGGGTATCTGATTGGCTTAAAAGTACAAGAAAACACTTCAAAAGTGACGTTTCTGAAGAATTTTAACAGTTTTCTTGTATCTACGAACGCCAGAATGCATAAAATTGACCTAAACGTCTCCTTTTCCTATTCTGAGTCGATTCTGCATGCTTTAAGTGTGTTTGGTGGCTCAGAACCATCAAAAAACGTTGAAATATAGTTCAAATTCAATAAAAATCGACAAAAATACAGTTTCTAGCTAAAATTTGATGGTTTGGTTGCACTTTCCGAGCCCGTAGGGTATCTGATTGGCTTAAAAGTACAAGAAAACACTTCAAAAGTGACGTTTCTGAAGAATTTTAACAGTTTTCTTGTATCTACGAACGCCAGAATGCATAAAATTGACCTAAACGTCTCCTTTTCCTATTCTGAGTCGATTCTGCATGCTTTAAGTGTGTTTGGTGGCTCAGAACCATCAAAAAACGTTGAAATATAGTTCAAATTCAATAAAAATCGACAAAAATACAGTTTCTAGCTAAAATTTGATGGTTTCGTTGCACTTTCCGAGCCCGTAGGGTATCTGATTGGCTTAAAAGTACAAGAAAACACTTCAAAAGTGACGTTTCTGAAGAATTTTAACAGTTTTCTTGTATCTACGAACGCCAGAATGCATAAAATTGATCTAAACGTCTCCTTTTCCTATTCTGAGTCGATTCTGCATGCTTTAAGTGTGTTTGGTGGCTCAGAACCATCAAAAAACGTTGAAATATAGTTCAAATTCAATTAAAATCGACAAAAATACAGTTTCTAGCTAAAATTTGATGGTTTCGTTGCACTTTCCGAGCCCGTACGGTATCTGATTGGCTTAAAAGTACAAGAAAACACTTCAAAAGTGACGTTTCTGAAGAATTTTAACAGTTTTCTTGTATCTACGAACGCCAGAATGCATAAAATTGACCTAAACGTCTCCTTTTCCCATTCTGAGTCGATTCTGCATGCTTTAAGTGTGTTTGGTGGCTCAGAACCATCAAAAAACGTTGAAATATAGTTCAAATTCAATAAAAATCGACAAAAATACAGTTTCTAGCTAAAATTTGATGGTTTCGTTGCACTTTCCGAGCCCGTAGGGTATCTGATTGGCTTAAAAGTACAAGAAAACACTTCAAAAGTGACGTTTCTGAAGAATTTTAACAGTTTTCTTGTATCTACGAACGCCAGAATGCATAAAATTGACCTAAACGTCTCCTTTTCCTATTCTGAGTCGATTCTGCATGCTTTAAGTGTGTTTGGTGGCTCAGAACCATCAAAAAACTTTGAAATATAGTTCAAATTCAATAAAAATCGACAAAAATACAGTTTCTAGCTAAAATTTGATGGTTTCGTTGCACTTTCCGAGCCCGTAGGGTATCTGATTGGCTTAAAAGTACAAGAAAACACTTCAAAAGTGACGTTTCTGAAGAATTTTAACAGTTTTCTTGTATCTACGAACGCCAGAATGCATAAAATTGACCTAAACGTCTCCTTTTCCTATTCTGAGTCGATTCTGCATGCTTTAAGTGTGTTTGGTGGCTCAGAACCATCAAAAAACGTTGAAATATAGTTCAAATTCAATAAAAATCGACAAAAATACAGTTTCTAGCTAAAATTTGATGCTTTCGTTGCACTTTCCGAGCCCGTAGGGTGTCTGATTGGCTTAAAAGTACAAGAAAACACTTCAAAAGTGACGTTTCTGAAGAATTTTAACAGTTTTCTTGTATCTACGAACGCCAGAATGCATAAAATTGACCTAAACGTCTCCTTTTCCTATTCTGAGTCGATTCTGCATGCTTTAAGTGTGTTTGGTGGCTCAGAACCATCAAAAAACGTTGAAATATAAATCAAATTCAATAAAAATCGACAAAAATACAGTTTCTAGCTAAAATTTGATGGTTTCGTTGCACTTTCCGAGCCCGTTGGGTATCTGATTGGCTTAAAAGTACAAGAAAACACTTCAAAAGTGACGTTTCTGAAGAATTTTAACAGTTTTCTTGTATCTACGAACGCCAGAATGCATAAAATTTACCTAAACGTCTCCTTTTCCTATTCTGAGTCGATTCTGCATGCTTTAAGTGTGTTTGGTGGCTCAGAACCATCAAAAAACGTTGAAATATAGTTCAAATTCAATAAAAATCGACAAAAATACAGTTTCTAGCTAAAATTTGATGGTTTCGTTGCACTTTCCGAGCCCGTTGGGTATCTGATTGGCTTAAAAGTACAAGAAAACAATTCAAAAGTGACGTTTCTGAAGAATTTTAACAGTTTTCTTGTATCTACGAACGCCAGAATGCATAAAATTGACCTAAACGTCTCCTTTTCCTATTCTGAGTCGATTCTGCATGCTTTAAGTGTATTTGGTGGCTCAGAACCATCAAAAAACGTTGAAATATAGTTCAAATTCAATAAAAATCGACAAAAATACAGTTTCTAGCTAAAATTTGATGGTTTCGTTGCACTTTCCGAGCCCGTAGGGTATCTGATTGGCTTAAAAGTACAAGAAAACACTTCAAAAGTGACGTTTCTGAAGAATTTTAACAGTTTTCTTGTATCTACGAACGCCAGAATGCATAAAATTGACCTAAACGTCTCCTTTTCCTATTCTGAGTCGATTCTGCATGCTTTAAGTGTGTTTGGTGGCTCAGAACCATCAAAAAACGTTGAAATATAGTTCAAATTCAATAAAAATCGACAAAAATACAGTTTCTAGCTAAAATTTGATGGTTTCGTTGCACTTTCCGAGCCCGTAGGGTATCTGATTGGCTTAAAAGTACAAGAAAACACTTCAAAAGTGACGTTTCTGAAGAATTTTAACAGTTTTCTTGTATCTACGAACGCCAGAATGCATAAAATTGACCTAAACGTCTCCTTTTCCTATTCTGAGTCGATTCTGCATGCTTTAAGTGTGTTTGGTGGCTCAGAACCACCAAAAAACGTTGAAATATAGTTCAAATTCAATAAAAATCGACAAAAATACAGTTTCTAGCTAAAATTTGATGGTTTCGTTGCACTTTCCGAGCCCGTAGGGTATCTGATTGGCTTAAAAGTACAAGAAAACACTTCAAAAGTGACGTTTCTGAAGAATTTTAACAGTTTTCTTGTATCTACGAACGCCAGAATGCATAAAATTGACCTAAACGTCTCCTTTTCCTATTCTGAGTCGATTCTGCATGCTTTAAGTGTGTTTGGTGGCTCAGAACCATCAAAAAACGTTGAAATATAGTTCAAATTCAATAAAAATCGACAAAAATACAGTTTCTAGCTAAAATTTGATGGTTTCGTTGCACTTTCCGAGCCCGTAGGGTATCTGATTGGCTTAAAAGTACAAGAAAACACTTCGAAAGTGACGTTTCTGAAGAATTTTAACAGTTTTCTTGTATCTACGAACGCCAGAATGCATAAAATTGACCTAAACGTCTCCTTTTCCTATTCTGAGTCGATTCTGCATGCTTTAAGTGTGTTTGGTGGCTCAGAACCATCAAAAAACGTTGAAATATAGTTCAAATTCAATAAAAATCGACAAAAATACAGTTTCTAGCTAAAATTTGATGGTTTCGTTGCACTTTCCGAGCCCGTAGGGTATCTGATTGGCTTAAAAGTACAAGAAAACACTTCAAAAGTGACGTTTCTGAAGAATTTTAACAGTTTTCTTGTATCTACGAACGCCAGAATGCATAAAATTGACCTAAACGTCTCCTTTTCCTATTCTGAGTCGATTCTGCATGCTTTAAGTGTGTTTGGTGGCTCAGAACCATCAAAAAACGTTGAAATATAGTTCAAATTCAATAAAAATCGACAAAAATACAGTTTCTAGCTAAGATTTGATGGTTTCGTTGCACTTTCCGAGCCCATAGGGTATCTGATTGGCTTAAAAGTACAAGAAAACACTTCAAAAGTGACGTTTCTGAAGAATTTTAACAGTTTTCTTGTATCTACGAACGCCAGAATGCATAAAATTGACCTAAACGTCTCCTTTTCCTATTCTGAGTCGATTCTGCATGCTTTAAGTGTGTTTGGTGGCTCAGAACCATCAAAAAACGTTGAAATATAGTTCAAATTCAATAAAAATCGACAAAAATACAGTTTCTAGCTAAAATTTGATGGTTTCGTTGCACTTTCCGAGCCCGTAGGGTATCTGATTGGCTTAAAAGTACAAGAAAACACTTCAAAAGTGACGTTTCTGAAGAATTTTAACAGTTTTCTTGTATCTACGAACGCCAGAATGCATAAAATTGACCTAAACGTCTCCTTTTCCTATTCTGAGTCGATTCTGCATGCTTTAAGTGTGTTTGGTGGCTCAGAACCATCAGAAAACGTTGAAATATAGTTCAAATTCAATAAAAATTGACAAAAATACAGTTTCTAGCTAAAATTTGATGGTTTCGTTGCACTTTCCGAGCCCGTAGGGTATCTGATTGGCTTAAAAGTACAAGAAAACACTTCAAAAGTGACGTTTCTGAAGAATTTTAACAGTTTTCTTGTATCTACGAACGCCAGAATGCATAAAATTGACCTAAACGTCTCCTTTTCCTATTCTGAGTCGATTCTGCATGCTTTAAGTGTGTTTGGTGGCTCAGAACCATCAAAAAACGTTGAAATATAGTTCAAATTCAATAAAAATCGACCAAAATACAGTTTCTAGCTAAAATTTGATGGTTTCGTTGCACTTTCCGAGCCCGTAGGTTATCTGATTGGCTTAAAAGTACAAGAAAACACTTCAAAAGTGACGTTTCTGAAGAATTTTAACAGTTTTCTTGTATCTACGAACGCCAGAATGCATAAAATTGACCTAAACGTCTCCTTTTCCTATTCTGAGTCGATTCTGCATGCTTTAAGTGTGTTTGGTGGCTCAGAACCATCAAAAAACGTTGAAATATAGTTCAAATTCAATAAAAATCGACAAAAATACAGTTTCTAGCTAAAATTTGATGGTTTCGTTGCACTTTCCGAGCCCGTTGGGTATCTGATTGGCTTAAAAGTACAAGAAAACACTTCAAAAGTGACGTTTCTGAAGAATTTTAACAGTTTTCTTGTATCTACGAACGCCAGAATGCATAAAATTGACCTAAACGTCTCCTTTTCCTATTCTGAGTCGATTCTGCATGCTTTAAGTGTGTTTGGTGGCTCAGAACCATAAAAAAACGTTGAAATATAGTTCAAATTCAATAAAAATCGACAAAAATACAGTTTCTAGCTAAAATTTGAAGGTTTCGTTGCACTTTCCGAGCCCGTAGGGTATCTGATTGGCTTAAAAGTACAAGAAAACACTTCAAAAGTGACGTTTCTGAAGAATTTTAACAGTTTTCTTGTATCTACGAACGCCAGAATGCATAAAATTGACCTAAACGTCTCCTTTTCCTATTCTGAGTCGATTCTGTATGCTTTAAGTGTGTTTGGTGGCTCAGAACCATCAAAAAACGTTGAAATATAGTTCAAATTCAATAAAAATCGACAAAAATACAGTTTCTAGCTAAAATTTGATGGTTTCGTTGCACTTTCCGAGCCCGTAGGGTATCTGATTGGCTTAAAAGTACAAGAAAACACTTCAAAAGTGACGTTTCTGAAGAATTTTAACAGTTTTCTTGTATCTACGAACGCCACAATGCATAAAATTGACCTAAACGTCTCCTTTTCCTATTCTGAGTCGATTCTGCATGCTTTAAGTGTGTTTGGTGGCTCAGAACCATCAAAAAACATTGAAATATAGTTCAAATTCAATAAAAATCGACAAAAATACAGTTTCTAGCTAAAATTTGATGGTTTCGTTGCACTTTCCGAGCCCGTAGGGTATCTGATTGGCTTAAAAGTACAAGAAAACACTTCAAAAGTGACGTTTCTGAAGAATTTTAACAGTTTTCTTGTATCTACGAACGCCAGAATGCATAAAATTGACCTAAACGTCTCCTTTTCCTATTCTGAGTCGATTCTGCATGCTTTAAGTGTGTTTGGTGGCTCAGAACCATCAAAAAACGTTGAAATATAGTTCAAATTCAATAAAAATTGACAAAAATACAGTTTCTAGCTAAAATTTGATGGTTTCGTTGCACTTTCCGAGCCCGTAGGGTATCTGATTGGCTTAAAAGTACAAGAAAACACTTCAAAAGTGACGTTTCTGAAGAATTTTAACAGTTTTCTTGTATCTACGAACGCCAGAATGCATAAAATTGACCTAAACGTCTCCTTTTCCTATTCTGAGTCGATTCTGCATGCTTTAAGTGTGTTTGGTGGCTCAGAACCATCAAAAAACGTTGAAATATAGTTCAAATTCAATAAAAATCGACAAAAATACAGTTTCTAGCTAAAATTTGATGGTTTCGTTGCACTTTCCGAGCCCGTTGGGTATCCGATTGGCTTAAAAGTACAAGAAAACACTTCAAAAGTGACGTTTCTGAAGAATTTTAACAGTTTTCTTGTATCTACGAACGCCAGAATGCATAAAATTGACCTAAACGACTCCTTTTCCTATTCTGAGTCGATTCTGCATGCTTTAAGTGTGTTTGGTGGCTCAGAACCATCAAAAAACGTTGAAATATAGCTCAAATTCAATAAAAATCGACAAAAATACAGTTTCTAGCTAAAATTTGATGGTTTCGTTGCGCTTTCCGAGCCCATAGGGTATCTGATTGGCTTAAAAGTACAAGAAAACACTTTAAAAGTGACGTTTCTGAAGAATTTTGACAGTTTTCTTGTATCTACGAACGCCAGAATGCATAAAATTGACCTAAACGTCTCCTTTTCCTATTCTGAGTCGATTCTGCATGCTTTAAGTGTGTTTGGTGGCTCAGAACCATCAAAAAACGTTGAAATATAGTTCAAATTCAATAAAAATCGACAAAAATACAGTTTCTAGCTAAAATTTGATGGTTTCGTTGCACTTTCCGAGCCCGTAGGGTATCTGATTGGCTTAAAAGTACAAGAAAACACTTCAAAAGTGACGTTTCTGAAGAATTTTAACAGTTTTCTTGTATCTACGAACGCCAGAATGCATAAAATTGACCTAAACGTCTCCTTTTCCTATTCTGAGTCGATTCTGCATGCTTTAAGTGTGTTTGGTGGCTCAGAACCATCAAAAAACGTTGAAATATAGTTCAAATTCAATAAAAATCGACAAAAATACAGTTTCTAGCTAAAATTTGATGGTTTCGTTGCACTTTCCGAGCCCGTAGGGTATCTGATTGGCTTAAAAGTACAAGAAAACACTTCAAAAGTGACGTTTCTGAAGAATTTTAACAGTTTTCTTGTATCTACGAACGCCAGAATGCATAAAATTGACCTAAACGTCTCCTTTTCCTATTCTGAGTCGATTCTGCATGCTTTAAGTGTGTTTGGTGGCTCAGAACCATCAAAAAACGTTGAAATATAGTTCAAATTCAATAAAAATCGACAAAAATACAGTTTCTAGCTAAAATTTGATGGTTTCGTAGCACTTTCCGAGCCCGTAGGGTATCTGATTGGCTTAAAAGTACAAGAAAACACTTCAAAAGTGACGTTTCTGAAGAATTTTAACAGTTTTCTTGTATCTACGAACGCCAGAATGCACAAAATTGACCTAAACGTCTCCTTTTCCTATTCTGAGTCGATTCTGCATGCTTTAAGTGTGTTTGGTGGCTCAGAACCATCAAAAAACGTTGAAATATAGTTCAAATTCAATAAAAATCGACAAAAATACAGTTTCTAGCTAAAATTTGATGGTTTCGTTGCACTTTCCGAGCCCGTAGGGTATCTGATTGGCTTAAAAGTACAAGAAAACACTTCAAAAGTGACGTTTCTGAAGAATTTTAACAGTTTTCTTGTATCTACGAACGCCAGAATGCATAAAATTGACCTAAACGTCTCCTTTTCCTATTCTGAGTCGATTCTGCATGCTTCAAGTGTGTTTGGTGGCTCAGAACCATCAAAAAACCTTGAAATATAGTTCAAATTCAATTAAAATCGACAAAAATACAGTTTCTAGCTAAAATTTGGTGGTTTCGTTGCACTTTCCGAGCCCGTAGGGTATCTGATTGGCTTAAAAGTACAAGAAAACACTTCAAAAGTGACGTTTCTGAAGAATTTTAACAGTTTTCTTGTATCTACGAACGCCAGAATGCATAAAATTGACCTAAACGTCTCCTTTTCCTATTCTGAGTCGATTCTGCATGCTTTAAGTGTGTTTGGTGGCTCAGAACCATCAAAAAACGTTGAAATGTAGTTCAAATTCAATAAAAATCGACAAAAATACAGTTTCTAGCTAAAATTTGATGGTTTCGTTGCACTTTCCGAGCCCGTAGGGTATCTGATTGGCTTAAAAGTACAAGAAAACACTTCAAAAGTGAAGTTTCTGAAGAATTTTAACAGTTTTCTTGTATCTACGAACGCCAGAATGCATAAAATTGACCTAAACGTCTCCTTTTCCTATTCTGAGTCGATTCTGCATGCTTTAAGTGTGTTTGGTGGCTCAGAACCATCAAAAAACGTTGAAATATAGTTCAAATTCAATAAAAATCGACAAAAATACAGTTTCTAGCTAAAATTTGATGGTTTCGTTGCACTTTCCGAGCCCGTTGGGTATCTGATTGGCTTAAAAGTACAAGAAAACACTTCAAAAGTGACGTTTCTGAAGAATTTTAACAGTTTTCTTGTATCTACGAACGCCAGAATGCATAAAATTGACCTAAACGTCTCCTTTTCCTATTCTGAGTCGATTCTGCATGCTTTAAGTGTGTTTGGTGGCTCAGAACCATCAAAAAACGTTGAAATATAGTTCAAATTCAATAAAAATCGACAAAAATACAGTTTCTAGCTAAAATTTGATGGTTTCGTTGCACTTTCCGAGCCCGTAGGGTATCTGATTGGCTTAAAAGGACAAGAAAACACTTCAAAAGTGACGTTTCTGAAGAATTTTAACAGTTTTCTTGTATCTACGAACGCCAGAATGCATAAATTTGACCTAAACGTCTCCTTTTCCTATTCTGACTCGATTCTGCATGCTTTAAGTGTGTTTGGTGGCTCAGAACCATCAAAAAACGTTGAAATATAGTTCAAATTCAATAAAAATCGACAAAAATACAGTTTCTAGCTAAAATTTGATGGTTTCGTTGCACTTTCCGAGCCCGTAGGGTATCTGATTGGCTTAAAAGTACAAGAAAACACTTCAAAAGTGACGTTTCTGAAGAATTTTAACAGTTTTCTTGTATCTACGAACGCCAGAATGCATAAAATTGACCTAAACGTCTCCTTTTCCTATTCTGAGTCGATTCTGCATGCTTTAAGTGTGTTTGGTGGCTCAGAACCATCAAAAAACGTTGAAATATAGTTCAAATTCAATAAAAATCGACAAAAATACAGTTTCTAGCTAAAATTTGATGGTTTCGTTGCACTTTCCGAGCCCGTAGGGTATCTGATTGGCTTAAAAGTACAAGAAAACACTTCAAAAGTGACGTTTCTGAAGAATTTTAACAGTTTTCTTGTATCTACGAACGCCAGAATGCATAAAATTGACCTAAACGTCTCCTTTTCCTATTCTGAGTCGATTCTGCATGCTTTAAGTGTGTTTGGTGGCTCAGAACCATCAAAAAACGTTGAAATATAGTTCAAATTCAATAAAAATCGACAAAAATACAGTTTCTAGCTAAAATTTGATGGTTTCGTTGCACTTTCCGAGCCCGTAGGGTATCTGATTGGTTTAAAAGTACAAGAAAACACTTCAAAAGTGACGTTTCTGAAGAATTTTAACAGTTTTCTTGTATCTACGAACGCCAGAATGCATAAAATTGACCTAAACGTCTCCTTTTCCTATTCTGAGTCGATTCTGCATGCTTTAAGTGTGTTTGGTGGCTCAGAACCATCAAAAAACGTTGAAATATAGTTCAAATTCAATAAAAATCGACCAAAATACAGTTTCTAGCTAAAATTTGATGGTTTCGTTGCACTTTCCGAGCCCGTAGGTTATCTGATTGGCTTAAAAGTACAAGAAAACACTTCAAAAGTGACGTTTCTGAAGAATTTTAACAGTTTTCTTGTATCTACGAACGCCAGAATGCATAAAATTGACCTAAACGTCTCCTTTTCCTATTCTGAGTCGATTCTGCATGCTTTAAGTGTGTTTGGTGGCTCAGAACCATCAAAAAACGTTGAAATATAGTTCAAATTCAATAAAAATCGACAAAAATACAGTTTCTAGCTAAAATTTGATGGTTTCGTTGCACTTTCCGAGCCCGTTGGGTATCTGATTGGCTTAAAAGTACAAGAAAACACTTCAAAAGTGACGTTTCTGAAGAATTTTAACAGTTTTCTTGTATCTACGAACGCCAGAATGCATAAAATTGACCTAAACGTCTCCTTTTCCTATTCTGAGTCGATTCTGCATGCTTTAAGTGTGTTTGGTGGCTCAGAACCATAAAAAAACGTTGAAATATAGTTCAAATTCAATAAAAATCGACAAAAATACAGTTTCTAGCTAAAATTTGAAGGTTTCGTTGCACTTTCCGAGCCCGTAGGGTATCTGATTGGCTTAAAAGTACAAGAAAACACTTCAAAAGTGACGTTTCTGAAGAATTTTAACAGTTTTCTTGTATCTACGAACGCCAGAATGCATAAAATTGACCTAAACGTCTCCTTTTCCTATTCTGAGTCGATTCTGTATGCTTTAAGTGTGTTTGGTGGCTCAGAACCATCAAAAAACGTTGAAATATAGTTCAAATTCAATAAAAATCGACAAAAATACAGTTTCTAGCTAAAATTTGATGGTTTCGTTGCACTTTCCGAGCCCGTAGGGTATCTGATTGGCTTAAAAGTACAAGAAAACACTTCAAAAGTGACGTTTCTGAAGAATTTTAACAGTTTTCTTGTATCTACGAACGCCACAATGCATAAAATTGACCTAAACGTCTCCTTTTCCTATTCTGAGTCGATTCTGCATGCTTTAAGTGTGTTTGGTGGCTCAGAACCATCAAAAAACGTTGAAATATAGTTCAAATTCAATAAAAATCGACAAAAATACAGTTTCTAGCTAAAATTTGATGGTTTCGTTGCACTTTCCGAGCCCGTAGGGTATCTGATTGGCTTAAAAGTACAAGAAAACACTTCAAAAGTGACGTTTCTGAAGAATTTTAACAGTTTTCTTGTATCTACGAACGCCAGAATGCATAAAATTGACCTAAACGTCTCCTTTTCCTATTCTGAGTCGATTCTGCATGCTTTAAGTGTGTTTGGTGGCTCAGAACCATCAAAAAACGTTGAAATATAGTTCAAATTCAATAAAAATTGACAAAAATACAGTTTCTAGCTAAAATTTGATGGTTTCGTTGCACTTTCCGAGCCCGTAGGGTATCTGATTGGCTTAAAAGTACAAGAAAACACTTCAAAAGTGACGTTTCTGAAGAATTTTAACAGTTTTCTTGTATCTACGAACGCCAGAATGCATAAAATTGACCTAAACGTCTCCTTTTCCTATTCTGAGTCGATTCTGCATGCTTTAAGTGTGTTTGGTGGCTCAGAACCATCAAAAAACGTTGAAATATAGTTCAAATTCAATAAAAATCGACAAAAATACAGTTTCTAGCTAAAATTTGATGGTTTCGTTGCACTTTCCGAGCCCGTTGGGTATCCGATTGGCTTAAAAGTACAAGAAAACACTTCAAAAGTGACGTTTCTGAAGAATTTTAACAGTTTTCTTGTATCTACGAACGCCAGAATGCATAAAATTGACCTAAACGTCTCCTTTTCCTATTCTGAGTCGATTCTGCATGCTTTAAGTGTGTTTGGTGGCTCAGAACCATCAAAAAACGTTGAAATATAGTTCAAATTCAATAAAAATCGACAAAAATACAGTTTCTAGCTAAAATTTGATGGTTTCGTTGCGCTTTCCGTGCCCATAGGGTATCTGATTGGCTTAAAAGTACAAGAAAACACTTTAAAAGTGACGTTTCTGAAGAATTTTGACAGTTTTCTTGTATCTACGAACGCCAGAATGCATAAAATTGACCTAAACGTCTCCTTTTCCTATTCTGAGTCGATTCTGCATGCTTTAAGTGTGTTTGGTGGCTCAGAACCATCAAAAAACGTTGAAATATAGTTCAAATTCAATAAAAATCGACAAAAATACAGTTTCTAGCTAAAATTTGATGGTTTCGTTGCACTTTCCGAGCCCGTAGGGTATCTGATTGGCTTAAAAGTACAAGAAAACACTTCAAAAGTGACGTTTCTGAAGAATTTTAACAGTTTTCTTGTATCTACGAACGCCAGAATGCATAAAATTGACCTAAACGTCTCCTTTTCCTATTCTGAGTCGATTCTGCATGCTTTAAGTGTGTTTGGTGGCTCAGAACCATCAAAAAACGTTGAAATATAGTTCAAATTCAATAAAAATCGACAAAAATACAGTTTCTAGCTAAAATTTGATGGTTTCGTTGCGCTTTCCGTGCCCATAGGGTATCTGATTGGCTTAAAAGTACAAGAAAACACTTTAAAAGTGACGTTTCTGAAGAATTTTGACAGTTTTCTTGTATCTACGAACGCCAGAATGCATAAAATTGACCTAAACGTCTCCTTTTCCTATTCTGAGTCGATTCTGCATGCTTTAAGTGTGTTTGGTGGCTCAGAACCATCAAAAAACGTTGAAATATAGTTCAAATTCAATAAAAATCGACAAAAATACAGTTTCTAGCTAAAATTTGATGGTTTCGTTGCACTTTCCGAGCCCGTAGGGTATCTGATTGGCTTAAAAGTACAAGAAAACACTTCAAAAGTGACGTTTCTGAAGAATTTTAACAGTTTTCTTGTATCTACGAACGCCAGAATGCATAAAATTGACCTAAACGTCTCCTTTTCCTATTCTGAGTCGATTCTGCATGCTTTAAGTGTGTTTGGTGGCTCAGAACCATCAAAAAACGTTGAAATATAGTTCAAATTCAATAAAAATCGACAAAAATACAGTTTCTAGCTAAAATTTGATGGTTTCGTTGCACTTTCCGAGCCCGTAGGGTATCTGATTGGCTTAAAAGTACAAGAAAACACTTCAAAAGTGACGTTTCTGAAGAATTTTAACAGTTTTCTTGTATCTACGAACGCCAGAATGCATAAAATTGACCTAAACGTCTCCTTTTCCTATTCTGAGTCGATTCTGCATGCTTTAAGTGTGTTTGGTGGCTCAGAACCATCAAAAAACGTTGAAATATAGTTCAAATTCAATAAAAATCGACAAAAATACAGTTTCTAGCTAAAATTTGATGGTTTCGTTGCACTTTCCGAGCCCGTTGGTTATCTGATTGGCTTAAAAGTACAAGAAAACACTTCAAAAGTGACGTTTCTGAAGAATTTTAACAGTTTTCTTGTATCTACGAACGCCAGAATGCATAAAATTGACCTAAACGTCTCCTTTTCCTATTCTGAGTCGATTCTGCATGCTTCAAGTGTGTTTGGTGGCTCAGAACCATCAAAAAACCTTGAAATATAGTTCAAATTCAATTAAAATCGACAAAAATACAGTTTCTAGCTAAAATTTGATGGTTTCGTTGCACTTTCCGAGCCCGTAGGGTATCTGATTGGCTTAAAAGTACAAGAAAACACTTCAAAAGTGACGTTTCTGAAGAATTTTAACAGTTTTCTTGTATCTACGAACGCCAGAATGCATAAAATTGACCTAAACGTCTCCTTTTCCTATTCTGAGTCGATTCTGCATGCTTTAAGTGTGTTTGGTGGCTCAGAACCATCAAAAAACGTTGAAATGTAGTTCAAATTCAATAAAAATCGACAAAAATACAGTTTCTAGCTAAAATTTGATGGTTTCGTTGCACTTTCCGAGCCCGTAGGGTATCTGATTGGCTTAAAAGTACAAGAAAACACTTCAAAAGTGAAGTTTCTGAAGAATTTTAACAGTTTTCTTGTATCTACGAACGCCAGAATGCATAAAATTGACCTAAACGTCTCCTTTTCCTATTCTGAGTCGATTCTGCATGCTTTAAGTGTGTTTGGTGGCTCAGAACCATCAAAAAACGTTGAAATATAGTTCAAATTCAATAAAAATCGACAAAAATACAGTTTCTAGCTAAAATTTGATGGTTTCGTTGCACTTTCCGAGCCCGTTGGGTATCTGATTGGCTTAAAAGTACAAGAAAACACTTCAAAAGTGACGTTTCTGAAGAAGTTTAACAGTTTTCTTGTATCTACGAACGCCAGAATGCATAAAATTGACCTAAACGTCTCCTTTTCCTATTCTGAGTCGATTCTGCATGCTTTAAGTGTGTTTGGTGGCTCAGAACCATCAAAAAACGTTGAAATATAGTTCAAATTCAATAAAAATCGACAAAAATACAGTTTCTAGCTAAAATTTGATGGTTTCGTTGCACTTTCCGAGCCCGTAGGGTATCTGATTGGCTTAAAAGGACAAGAAAACACTTCAAAAGTGACGTTTCTGAAGAATTTTAACAGTTTTCTTGTATCTACGAACGCCAGAATGCATAAATTTGACCTAAACGTCTCCTTTTCCTATTCTGAGTCGATTCTGCATGCTTTAAGTGTGTTTGGTGGCTCAGAACCATCAAAAAACGTTGAAATATAGTTCAAATTCAATAAAAATCGACAAAAATACAGTTTCTAGCTAAAATTTGATGGTTTCGTTGCACTTTCCGAGCCCGTAGGGTATCTGATTGGCTTAAAAGTACAAGAAAACACTTCAAAAGTGACGTTTCTGAAGAATTTTAACAGTTTTCTTGTATCTACGAACGCCAGAATGCATAAAATTGACCTAAACGTCTCCTTTTCCTATTCTGAGTCGATTCTGCATGCTTTAAGTGTGTTTGGTGGCTCAGAACCATCAAAAAACGTTGAAATATAGTTCAAATTCAATAAAAATCGACAAAAATACAGTTTCTAGCTAAAATTTGATGGTTTCGTTGCACTTTCCGAGCCCGTAGGGTATCTGATTGGCTTAAAAGTACAAGAAAACACTTCAAAAGTGACGTTTCTGAAGAATTTTAACAGTTTTCTTGTATCTACGAACGCCAGAATGCATAAAATTGACCTAAACGTCTCCTTTTCCTATTCTGAGTCGATTCTGCATGCTTTAAGTGTGTTTGGTGGCTCAGAACCATCAAAAAACGTTGAAATATAGTTCAAATTCAATAAAAATCGACAAAAATACAGTTTCTAGCTAAAATTTGATGGTTTCGTTGCACTTTCCGAGCCCGTAGGGTATCTGATTGGCTTAAAAGTACAAGAAAACACTTCAAAAGTGACGTTTCTGAAGAATTTTAACAGTTTTCTTGTATCTACGAACGCCAGAATGCATAAAATTGACCTAAACGTCTCCTTTTCCTATTCTGAGTCGATTCTGCATGCTTTAAGTGTGTTTGGTGGCTCAGAACCATCAAAAAACGTTGAAATATAGTTCAAATTCAATAAAAATCGACAAAAATACAGTTTCTAGCTAAAATTTGATGGTTTCGTTGCACTTTCCGAGCCCGTAGGGTATCTGATTGGCTTAAAAGTACAAGAAAACACTTCAAAAGTGACGTTTCTGAAGAATTTTAACAGTTTTCTTGTATCTACGAACGCCAGAATGCATAAAATTGACCTAAACGTCTCCTTTTCCTATTCTGAGTCGATTCTGCATGCTTTAAGTGTGTTTGGTGGCTCAGAACCATCAAAAAACGTTGAAATATAGTTCAAATTCAATAAAAATCGACAAAAATACAGTTTCTAGCTAAAATTTGATGGTTTCGTTGCACTTTCCGAGCCCGTAGGGTATCTGATTGGCTTAAAAGTACAAGAAAACACTTCAAAAGTGACGTTTCTGAAGAATTTTAACAGTTTTCTTGTATCTACGAACGCCAGAATGCATAAAATTGACCTAAACGTCTCCTTTTCCTATTCTGAGTCGATTCTGCATGCTTTAAGTGTGTTTGGTGGCTCAGAACCATCAAAAAACGTTGAAATATAGTTCAAATTCAATAAAAATCGACAAAAATACAGTTTCTAGCTAAAATTTGATGGTTTCGTTGCACTTTCCGAGCCCGTAGGGTATCTGATTGGCTTAAAAGTACAAGAAAACACTTCAAAAGTGACGTTTCTGAAGAATTTTAACAGTTTTCTTGTATCTACGAACGCCAGAATGCACAAAATTGACCTAAACGTCTCCTTTTCCTATTCTGAGTCGATTCTGCATGCTTTAAGTGTGTTTGGTGGCTCAGAACCATCAAAAAACGTTGAAATATAGTTCAAATTCAATAAAAATCGACAAAAATACAGTTTCTAGCTAAAATTTGATGGTTTCGTTGCACTTTCCGAGCCCGTAGGGTATCTGATTGGCTTAAAAGTACAAGAAAACACTTCAAAAGTGACGTTTCTGAAGAATTTTAACAGTTTTCTTGTATCTACGAACGCCAGAATGCATAAAATTGACCTAAACGTCTCCTTTTCCTATTCTGAGTCGATTCTGCATGCTTTAAGTGTGTTTGGTGGCTCAGAACCATCAAAAAACGTTGAAATATAGTTCAAATTCAATAAAAATCGACAAAAATACAGTTACTAGCTAAAATTTGATGGTTTCGTTGCACTTTCCGAGCCCGTTGGTTATCTGATTGGCTTAAAAGTACAAGAAAACACTTCAAAAGTGACGTTTCTGAAGAATTTTAACAGTTTTCTTGTATCTACGAACGCCAGAATGCATAAAATTGACCTAAACGTCTCCTTTTCCTATTCTGAGTCGATTCTGCATGCTTCAAGTGTGTTTGGTGGCTCAGAACCATCAAAAAACCTTGAAATATAGTTCAAATTCAATTAAAATCGACAAAAATACAGTTTCTAGCTAAAATTTGATGGTTTCGTTGCACTTTCCGAGCCCGTAGGGTATCTGATTGGCTTAAAAGTACAAGAAAACACTTCAAAAGTGACGTTTCTGAAGAATTTTAACAGTTTTCTTGTATCTACGAACGCCAGAATGCATAAAATTGACCTAAACGTCTCCTTTTCCTATTCTGAGTCGATTCTGCATGCTTTAAGTGTGTTTGGTGGCTCAGAACCATCAAAAAACGTTGAAATGTAGTTCAAATTCAATAAAAATCGACAAAAATACAGTTTCTAGCTAAAATTTGATGGTTTCGTTGCACTTTCCGAGCCCGTAGGGTATCTGATTGGCTTAAAAGTACAAGAAAACACTTCAAAAGTGAAGTTTCTGAAGAATTTTAACAGTTTTCTTGTATCTACGAACGCCAGAATGCATAAAATTGACCTAAACGTCTCCTTTTCCTATTCTGAGTCGATTCTGCATGCTTTAAGTGTGTTTGGTGGCTCAGAACCATCAAAAAACGTTGAAATATAGTTCAAATTCAATAAAAATCGACAAAAATACAGTTTCTAGCTAAAATTTGATGGTTTCGTTGCACTTTCCGAGCCCATTGGGTATCTGATTGGCTTAAAAGTACAAGAAAACACTTCAAAAGTGACGTTTCTGAAGAATTTTAACAGTTTTCTTGTATCTACGAACGCCAGAATGCATAAAATTGACCTAAACGTCTCCTTTTCCTATTCTGAGTCGATTCTGCATGCTTTAAGTGTGTTTGGTGGCTCAGAACCATCAAAAAACGTTGAAATATAGTTCAAATTCAATAAAAATCGACAAAAATACAGTTTCTAGCTAAAATTTGATGGTTTCGTTGCACTTTCCGAGCCCGTAGGGTATCTGATTGGCTTAAAAGGACAAGAAAACACTTCAAAAGTGACGTTTCTGAAGAATTTTAACAGTTTTCTTGTATCTACGAACGCCAGAATGCATAAATTTGACCTAAACGTCTCCTTTTCCTATTCTGAGTCGATTCTGCATGCTTTAAGTGTGTTTGGTGGCTCAGAACCATCAAAAAACGTTGAAATATAGTTCAAATTCAATAAAAATCGACAAAAATACAGTTTCTAGCTAAAATTTGATGGTTTCGTTGCACTTTCCGAGCCCGTAGGGTATCTGATTGGCTTAAAAGTACAAGAAAACACTTCAAAAGTGACGTTTCTGAAGAATTTTAACAGTTTTCTTGTATCTACGAACGCCAGAATGCATAAAATTGACCTAAACGTCTCCTTTTCCTATTCTGAGTCGATTCTGCATGCTTTAAGTGTGTTTGGTGGCTCAGAACCATCAAAAAACGTTGAAATATAGTTCAAATTCAATAAAAATCGACAAAAATACAGTTTCTAGCTAAAATTTGATGGTTTCGTTGCACTTTCCGAGCCCGTAGGGTATCTGATTGGCTTAAAAGTACAAGAAAACACTTCAAAAGTGACGTTTCTGAAGAATTTTAACAGTTTTCTTGTATCTACGAACGCCAGAATACATAAAATTGACCTAAACGTCTCCTTTTCCTATTCTGAGTCGATTCTGCATGCTTTAAGTGTGTTTGGTGGCTCAGAACCATCAAAAAACGTTGAAATATAGTTCAAATTCAATAAAAATCGACAAAAATACAGTTTCTAGCTAAAATTTGATGGTTTCGTTGCACTTTCCGAGCCCGTAGGGTATCTGATTGGCTTAAAAGTACAAGAAAACACTTCAAAAGTGACGTTTCTGAAGAATTTTAACAGTTTTCTTGTATCTACGAACGCCAGAATGCATAAAATTGACCTAAACGTCTCCTTTTCCTATTCTGAGTCGATTCTGCATGCTTTAAGTGTGTTTGGTGGCTCAGAACCATCAAAAAACGTTGAAATATAGTTCAAATTCAATAAAAATCGACAAAAATACAGTTTCTAGCTAAAATTTGATGGTTTCGTTGCACTTTCCGAGCCCGTAGGGTATCTGATTGGCTTAAAAGTACAAGAAAACACTTCAAAAGTGACGTTTCTGAAGAATTTTAACAGTTTTCTTGTATCTACGAACGCCAGAATGCATAAAATTGACCTAAACGTCTCCTTTTCCTATTCTGAGTCGATTCTGCATGCTTTAAGTGTGTTTGGTGGCTCAGAACCATCAAAAAACGTTGAAATATAGCTCAAATTCAATAAAAATCGACAAAAATACAGTTTCTAGCTAAAATTTGATGGTTTCGTTGCACTTTCCGAGCCCGTAGGGTATCTGATTGGCTTAAAAGTACAAGAAAACACTTCAAAAGTGACGTTTCTGAAGAATTTTAACAGTTTTCTTGTATCTACGAACGCCAGAATGCATAAAATTGACCTAAACGTCTCCTTTTCCTATTCTGAGTCGATTCTGCATGCTTTAAGTGTGTTTGGTGGCTCAGAACCATCAAAAAACGTTGAAATATAGTTCAAATTCAATAAAAATCGACAAAAATACAGTTTCTAGCTAAAATTTGATGGTTTCGTTGCACTTTCCGAGCCCGTAGGATATCTGATTGGCTTAAAAGTACAAGAAAACACTTCAAAAGTGACGTTTCTGAAGAATTTTAACAGTTTTCTTGTATCTACGAACGCCAGAATGCATAAAATTGACCTAAACGTCTCCTTTTCCTATTCTGAGTCGATTCTGCATGCTTTAAGTGTGTTTGGTGGCTCAGAACCATCAAAAAACGTTGAAATATTGTTCAAATTCAATAAAAATCGACAAAAATACAGTTTCAAGCTAAAATTTGATGGTTTCGTTGCACTTTCCGAGCCCGTAGGGTATCTGATTGGCTTAAAAGTACAAGAAAACACTTCAAAAGTGACGTTTCTGAAGAATTTTAACAGTTTTCTTGTATCTACGAACGCCAGAATGCATAAAATTGACCTAAACGTCTCCTTTTCCTATTCTGAGTCGATTCTGCAAGCTTTAAGTGTGTTTGGTGGCTCAGAACCATCAAAAAACGTTGAAATATAGTTCAAATTCAATAAAAATCGACAAAAATACAGTTTCTAGCTAAAATTTGATGGTTTCGTTGCACTTTCCGAGCCCGTAGGGTATCTGATTGGCTTAAAAGTACAAGAAAACGCTTCAAAAGTGACGTTTCTGAAGAATTTTAACAGTTTTCTTGTATCTACGAACGCCAGAATGCATAAAATTGACCTAAACGTCTCCTTTTCCTATTCTGAGTCGATTCTGCATGCTTTAAGTGTGTTTGGTGGCTCAGAACCATCAAAAAACGTTGAAATATTGTTCAAATTCAATAAAAATCGACAAAAATACAGTTTCTAGCTAAAATTTGATGGTTTCGTTGCACTTTCCGAGCCCGTAGGGTATCTGATTGGCTTAAAAGTACAAGAAAACACTTCAAAAGTGACGTTTCTGAAGAATTTTAACAGTTTTCTTGTATCTACGAACGCCAGAATGCATAAATTTGACCTAAACGTCTCCTTTTCCTATTCTGATTCGATTCTGCATGCTTTAAGTGTGTTTGGTGGCTCAGAACCATCAAAAAACGTTGAAATATAGTTCAAATTCAATAAAAATCGACAAAAATACAGTTTCTAGCTAAAATTTGATGGTTTCGTTGCACTTTCCGAGCCCGTAGGGTATCTGATTGGCTTAAAAGTACAAGAAAACACTTCAAAAGTGACGTTTCTGAAGAATTTTAACAGTTTTCTTGTATCTACGAACGCCAGAATGCATAAAATTGACCTAAACGTCTCCTTTTCCTATTCTGAGTCGATTCTGCATGCTTTAAGTGTGTTTGGTGGCACAGAACCATCAAAAAACGTTGAAATATAGTTCAAATTCAATAAAAATCGACAAAAATACAGTTTCTAGCTAAAATTTGATGGTTTCGTTGCACTTTCCGAGCCCGTTGGGTATCTGATTGGCTTAAAAGTACAAGAAAACACTTCAAAAGTGACGTTTCTGAAGAATTTTAACAGTTTTCTTGTATCTACGAACGCCAGAATGCATAAAATTGACCTAAACGTCTCCTTTTCCTATTCTGAGTCGATTCTGCATGCTTTAAGTGTGTTTGGTGGCTCAGAACCATCAAAAAACGTTGAAATATAGTTCAAATTCAATAAAAATCGACAAAAATACAGTTTCTAGCTAAAATTTGATGGTTTCGTTGCACTTTCCGAGCCCGTAGGGTATCTGATTGGCTTAAAAGTACAAGAAAACACTTCAAAAGTGACGTTTCTGAAGAATTTTAACAGTTTTCTTGTATCCACGAACGCCAGAATGCATAAAATTGACCTAAACGTCTCCTTTTCCTATTCTGAGTCGATTCTGCATGCTTTAAGTGTGTTTGGTGGCTCAGAACCATCAAAAAACGTTGAAATATAGTTCAAATTCAATAAAAATCGACAAAAATACAGTTTCTAGCTAAAATTTGATGGTTTCGTTGCACTTTCCGAGCCCGTAGGGTATCTGATTGGCTTAAAAGTACAAGAAAACACTTCAAAAGTGACGTTTCTGAAGAATTTTAACAGTTTTCTTGTATCTACGAACGCCAGAATGCATAAAATTGACCTAAACGTCTCCTTTTCCTATTCTGAGTCGATTCTGCATGCTTTAAGTGTGTTTGGTGGCTCAGAACCATCAAAAAACGTTGAAATATAGTTCAAATTCAATAAAAATCGACAAAAATACAGTTTCTAGCTAAAATTTGATGGTTTCGTTGCACTTTCCGAGCCCGTAGGGTATCTGATTGGCTAAAAAGTACAAGAAAACACTTCAAAAGTGACGTTTCTGAAGAATTTTAACAGTTTTCTTGTATCTACGAACGCCAGAATGCATAAAATTGACCTAAACGTCTCCTTTTCCTATTCTGAGTCGATTCTGCATGCTTTAAGTGTGTTTGGTGGCTCAGAACCATCAAAAAACGTTGAAATATAGTTCAAATTCAATAAAAATCGGCAAAAATACAGTTTCTAGCTAAAATTTGATGGTTTCGTTGCACTTTCCGAGCCCGTAGGGTATCTGATTGGCTTAAAAGTACAAGAAAACACTTCAAAAGTGACGTTTCTGAAGAATTTTAACAGTTTTCTTGTATCTACGAACGCCAGAATGCATAAAATTGACCTAAACGTCTCCTTTTCCTATTCTGAGTCGATTCTGCATGCTTTAAGTGTGTTTGGTGGCTCAGAACCATCAAAAAACGTTGAAATATAGTTAAAATTCAATAAAAATCGACAAAAATACAGTTTCTAGCTAAAATTTGATGGTTTCGTTGCACTTTCCGAGCCCGTAGGGTATCTGATTGGCTTAAAAGTACAAGAAAACACTTCAAAAGTGACGTTTCTGAAGAATTTTAACAGTTTTCTTGTATCTACGAACGCCAGAATGCATAAAATTGACCTAAACGTCTCCTTTTCCTATTCTGAGTCGATTCTGCATGCTTTAAGTGTGTTTGGTGGCTCAGAACCATCAAAAAACGTTGAAATATAGTTCAAATTCAATAAAAATCGACAAAAATACAGTTTCTAGCTAAAATTTGATGGTTTCGTTGCACTTTCCGAGCCCGTAGGGTATCTGATTGGCTTAAAAGTACAAGAAAACACTTCAAAAGTGACGTTTCTGAAGAATTTTAACAGTTTTCTTGTATCTACGAACGCCAGAATGCATAAAATTGACCTAAACGTCTCCTTTTCCTATTCTGAGTCGATTCTGCATGCTTTAAGTGTGTTTGGTGGCTCAGAACCATCAAAAAACGTTGAAATATAGTTCAAATTCAATAAAAATCGACAAAAATACAGTTTCTAGCTAAAATTTGATGGTTTCGTTGCACTTTCCGAGCCCGTAGGGTATCTGATTGGCTTAAAAGTACAAGAAAACACTTCAAAAGTGACGTTTCTGAAGAATTTTAACAGTTTTCTTGTATCTACGAACGCCAGAATGCATAAAATTGACCTAAACGTCTCCTTTTCCTATTCTGAGTCGATTCTGCATGCTTTAAGTGTGTTTGGTGGCTCAGAACCATCAAAAAACGTTGAAATATAGTTCAAATTCGATAAAAATCGACAAAAATACAGTTTCTAGCTAAAATTTGATGGTTTCGTTGCACTTTCCGAGCCCGTAGGGTATCTGATTGGCTTAAAAGTACAAGAAAACACTTCAAAAGTGACGTTTCTGAAGAATTTTAACAGTTTTCTTGTATCTACGAACGCCAGAATGCCTAAAATTGACCTAAACGTCTCCTTTTCCTATTCTGAGTCGATTCTGCATGCTTTAAGTGTGTTTGGTGGCTCAGAACCATCAAAAAACGTTGAAATATAGTTCAAATTCAATAAAAATCGACAAAAATACAGTTTCTAGCTAAAATTTGATGGTTTCGTTGCACTTTCCGAGCCCGTGGGGTATCTGATTGGCTTAAAAGTACAAGAAAACACTTCAAAAGTGACGTTTCTGAAGAATTTTAACAGTTTTCTTGTATCTACGAACGCCAGAATGCATAAAATTGACCTAAACGTCTCCTTTTCCTATTCTGAGTCGATTCTGCATGCTTTAAGTGTGTTTGGTGGCTCAGAACCATCAAAAAACGTTGAAATATAGTTCAAATTCAATAACAATCGACAAAAATACAGTTTCTAGCTAAAATTTGATGGTTTCGTTGCACTTTCCGAGCCCGTAGGGTATCTGATTGGCTTAAAAGTACAAGAAAACACTTCAAAAGTGACGTTTCTGAAGAATTTTAACAGTTTTCTTGTATCTACGAACGCCAGAATGCATAAAATTGACCTAAACGTCTCCTTTTCCTATTCTGAGTCGATTCTGCATGCTTTAAGTGTGTTTGGTGGCTCAGAACCATCAAAAAACGTTGAAATATAGTTCAAATTCAAAAAAAATCGGCAAAAATACAGTTTCTAGCTAAAATTTGATGGTTTCGTTGCACTTTCCGAGCCCGTAGGGTATCTGATTGGCTTAAAAGTACAAGAAAACATTTCAAAAGTGACGTTTCTGAAGAATTTTAACAGTTTTCTTGTATCTACGAACGCCAGAATGCATAAAATTGACCTAAACGTCTCCTTTTCCTATTCTGAATCGATTCTGCATGCCTTAAGTGTGTTTGGTGGCTCAGAACCATCAAAAAACGTTGAAATATAGTTCAAATTCAATAAAAATCGACAAAAATACAGTTTCTAGCTAAAATTTGATGGTTTCGTTGCACTTTCCGAGCCCGTAGGGTATCTGATTGGCTTAAAAGTACAAGAAAACACTTCAAAAGTGACGTTTCTGAAGAATTTTAACAGTTTTCTTGTATCTACGAACGCCAGAATGCATAAAATTGACCTAAACGTCTCCTTTTCCTATTCTGAGTCGATTCTGCATGCTTTAAGTGTGTTTGGTGGCTCAGAACCATCAAAAAACGTTGAAATATAGTTCAAATTCAATAAAAATCTACAAAAATACAGTTTCTAGCTAAAATTTGATGGTTTCGTTGCACTTTCCGAGCCCGTTGGGTATCTGATTGGCTTAAAAGTACAAGAAAACACTTCAAAAGTGACGTTTCTGAAGAATTTTAACAGTTTTCTTGTATCTACGAACGCCAGAATGCATAAAATTGACCTAAACGTCTCCTTTTCCTATTCTGAGTCGATTCTGCATGCTTTAAGTGTGTTTGGTGGCTCAGAACCATCAAAAAACGTTGAAATATAGTTCAAATTCAATAAAAATCGACAAAAATACAGTTTCTAGCTAAAATTTGATGGTTTCGTTGCACTTTCCGAGCCCGTAGGGTATCTGATTGGCTTAAAAGTACAAGAAAACACTTCAAAAGTGACGTTTCTGAAGAATTTTAACAGTTTTCTTGTATCTACGAACGCCAGAATGCATAAAATTGACCTAAACGTCTCCTTTTCCTATTCTGAGTCGATTCTGCATGCTTTAAGTGTGTTTGGTGGCTCAGAACCATCAAAAAACGTTGAAATATAGTTCAAATTCAATAAAAATCGACAAAATACAGTTTCTAGCTAAAATTTGATGGTTTCGTTGCACTTTCCGAGCCCGTAGGGTATCTGATTGGCTTAAAAGTACAAGAAAACACTTCAAAAGTGACGTTTCTGAAGAATTTTAACAGTTTTCTTGTATCTACGAACGCCAGAATGCATAAAATTGACCTAAACGTCTCCTTTTCCTATTCTGAGTCGATTCTGCATGCTTTAAGTGTGTTTGGTGGCTCAGAACCATCAAAAAACGTTGAAATATAGTTCAAATTCAATAAAAATCGACAAAAATACAGTTTCTAGCTAAAATTTGATGATTTCGTTGCACTTTCCGAGCCCGTAGGGTATCTGATTGGCTTATAAGTACAAGAAAACACTTCAAAAGTGACGTTTCTGAAGAATTTTAACAGTTTTCTTGTATCTACGAACGCCAGAATGCATAAAATTGACCTAAACGTCTCCTTTTCCTATTCTGAGTCGATTCTGCATGCTTTAAGTGTGTTTGGTGGCTCAGAACCATCAAAAAACGTTGAAATATAGTTCAAATTCAATAAAAATCGACAAAAATACAGTTTCTAGCTAAAATTTGATGGTTTCGTTGCACTTTCCGAGCCCGTAGGGTATCTGATTGGCTTAAAAGTACAAGAAAACACTTCAAAAGTGACGTTTCTGAAGAATTTTAACAGTTTTCTTGTATCTACGAACGCCAGAATGCATAAAACTGACCTAAACGTCTCCTTTTCCTATTCTGTGTCGATTCTGCATGCTTTAAGTGTGTTTGGTGGCTCAGAACCATCAAAAAACGTTGAAATAGAGTTCAAATTCAATAAAAATCGACAAAAATACAGTTTCTAGCTAAAATTTGATGGTTTCGTTGCACTTTCCGAGCCCGTAGGGTATCTGATTGGCTTAAAAGTACAAGAAAACAATTCAAAAGTGACGTTTCTGAAGAATTTTAACAGTTTTCTTGTATCTACGAACGCCAGAATGCATAAAATTGACCTAAACGTCTCCTTTTCCTATTCTGAGTCGATTCTGCATGCTTTAAGTGTGTTTGGTGGCTCAGAACCATCAAAAACGTTGAAATATAGTTCAAATTCAATAAAAATCGACAAAAATACAGTTTCTAGCTAAAATTTGATGGTTTCGTTGCACTTTCCGAGCCCGTAGGGTATCTGATTGGCTTAAAAGTACAAGAAAACACTTCAAAAGTGACGTTTCTGAAGAATTTTAACAGTTTTCTTGTATCTACGAACGCCAGAATGCATAAAATTGACCTAAACGTCTCCTTTTCCTATTCTGAATCGATTCTGCATGCTTTAAGTGTGTTTGGTGGCTCAGAACCATCAAAAAACGTTGAAATATAGTTAAAATTCAATAAAAATCGACAAAAATACAGTTTCTAGCTAAAATTTGATGGTTTCGTTGCACTTTCCGAGCCCGTAGGGTATCTGATTGGCTTAAAAGTACAAGAAAACACTTCAAAAAGTGACGTTTCTGAAGAATTTTAACAGTTTTCTTGTATCTACGAACGCCAGAATGCATAAAATTGACCTAAACGTTTCCTTTTCCTATTCTGAATCGATTCTGCATGCTTTAAGTGTGTTTGGTGGCTCAGAACCATCAAAAAACGTTGAAATATAGTTCAAATTCAATAAAAATCGACAAAAATACAGTTTCTAGCTAAAATTTGATGGTTTCGTTGCACTTTCCGAGCCCGTAGGGTATCTGATTGGCTTAAAAGTACAAGAAAACACTTCAAAAGTGACGTTTCTGAAGAATTTTAACAGTTTTCTTGTATCTACGAACGCCAGAATGCATAAAATTGACCTAAACGTCTCCTTTTCCTATTCTGAGTCGATTCTGCATGCTTTAAGTGTGTTTGGTGGCTCAGAACCATCAAAAAACGTTGAAATATAGTTCAAATTCAATAAAAATCGACAAAAATACAGTTTCTAGCTAAAATTTGATGGTTTCGTTGCACTTTCCGAGCCCGTAGGGTATCTGATTGGCTTAAAAGTACAAGAAAACACTTCAAAAGTGACGTTTCTGAAGAATTTTAACAGTTTTCTTGTATCTACGAACGCCAGAATGCATAAAATTGACCTAAACGTCTCCTTTTCCTATTCTGAGTCGATTCTGCATGCTTTAAGTGTGTTTGGTGGCTCAGAACCATCAAAAAACGTTGAAATATAGTTCAAATTCAATAAAAATCGACAAAAATACAGTTTCTAGCTAAAATTTGATGGTTTCGTTGCACTTTCCGAGCCCGTAGGGTATCTGATTGGCTTAAAAGTACAAGAAAACACTTCAAAAGTGACGTTTCTGAAGAATTTTAACAGTTTTCTTGTATCTACGAACGCCAGAATGCATAAAATTGACCTAAACGTCTCCTTTTCCTATTCTGAGTCGATTCTGCATGCTTTAAGTGTGTTTGGTGGCTCAGAACCATCAAAAAACGTTGAAATATAGTTCAAATTCAATAAAAATCGACAAAAATACAGTTTCTAGCTAAAATTTGATGGTTTCGTTGCACTTTCCGAGCCCGTAGGGTATCTGATTGGCTTAAAAGTACAAGAAAACACTTCAAAAGTGACGTTTCTGAAGCATTTTAACAGTTTTCTTGTATCTACGAACGCCAGAATGCATAAAATTGACCTAAACGTCTCCTTTTCCTATTCTGAGTCGATTCTGCATGCTTTAAGTGTGTTTGGTGGCTCAGAACCATCAAAAAACGTTGAAATATAGTTCAAATTCAATAAAAATCGACAAAAATACAGTTTCTAGCTAAAATTTGATGGTTTCGTTGCACTTTCCGAGCCCGTAGGGTATCTGATTGGCTTAAAAGTACAAGAAAACACTTCAAAAGTGACGTTTCTGAAGAATTTTAACAGTTTTCTTGTATCTACGAACGCCAGAATGCATAAAATTGACCTAAACGTCTCCTTTTCCTATTCTGAGCCGATTCTGCATGCTTTAAGTGTGTTTGGTGGCTCAGAACCATCAAAAAACGTTGAAACATAGTTCAAATTCAATAAAAATCGACAAAAATACAGTTTCTAGCTAAAATTTGATGGTTTCGTTGCACTTTCCGAGCCCGTAGGGTATCTGATTGGCTTAAAAGTACAAGAAAACACTTCAAAAGTGACGTTTCTGAAGAATTTTAACAGTTTTCTTGTATCTACGAACGCCAGAATGCATAAAATTGACCTAAACGTCTCCTTTTCCTATTCTGAGTCGATTCTGCATGCTTTAAGTGTGTTTGGTGGCTCAGAACCATCAAAAAACGTTGAAATATAGTTCAAATTCAATAAAAATCGACAAAAATACAGTTTCTAGCTAAAATTTGATGGTTTCGTTGCACTTTCCGAGCCCGTAGGGTATCTCATTAGCTTAAAAGTACAAGAAAACACTTCAAAAGTGACGTTTCTGAAGAATTTTAACAGTTTTCTTGTATCTACGAACGCCAGAATGCATAAAATTGACCTAAACTTCTCCTTTTCCTATTCTGAGTCGATTCTGCATGCTTTAAGTGTGTTTGGTGGCTCAGAACCATCAAAAAACGTTGAAATATAGTTCAAATTCAATAAAAGTCGACAAAAATACAGTTTCTAGCTAAAATTTGATGGTTTCGTTGCACTTTCCGAGCCCGTAGGGTATCTGATTGGCTTAAAAGTACAAGAAAACACTTCAAAAGTGACGTTTCTGAAGAATTTTAACAGTTTTCTTGTATCTACGAACGCCAGAATGCATAAAATTGACCTAAACGTCTCCTTTTCCTATTCTGAGTCGATTCTGCATGCTTTAAGTGTGTTTGGTGGCTCAGAACCATCAAAAAACGTTGAAATATAGTTCAAATTCAATAAAAATCGACAAAAATACAGTTTCTAGCTAAAATTTGATGGTTTCGTTGCACTTTCCGAGCCCGTAGGGTATCTGATTGGCTTAAAAGTACAAGAAAACACTTCAAAAGTGACGTTTCTGAAGAATTTTAACAGTTTTCTTGTATCTACGAACGCCAGAATGCATAAAATTGACCTAAACGTCTCCTTTTCCTATTCTGAGTCGATTCTGCATGCTTTAAGTGTGTTTGGTGGCTCAGAACCATCAAAAAACGTTGAAATATTGTTCAAATTCAATAAAAATCGACAAAAATACAGTTTCTAGCTAAAATTTGATGGTTTCGTTGCACTTTCCGAGCCCGTAGGGTATCTGATTGGCTTAAAAGTACAAGAAAACACTTCAAAAGTGACGTTTCTGAAGAATTTTAACAGTTTTCTTGTATCTACGAACGCCAGAATGCATAAAATTGACCTAAACGTCTCCTTTTCCTATTCTGAGTCGATTCTGCATGCTTTAAGTGTGTTTGGTGGCTCAGAACCATCAAAAAACGTTGAAATATAGTTCAAATTCAATAAAAATCGACAAAAATACAGTTTCTAGCTAAAATTTGATGGTTTCGTTGCACTTTCCGAGCCCGTAGGGTATCTGATTGGCTTAAAAGTACAAGAAAACACTTCAAAAGTGACGTTTCTGAAGAATTTTAACAGTTTTCTTGTATCTACGAACGCCAGAATGCATAAAATTGACCTAAACGTCTCCTTTTCCTATTCTGAGTCGATTCTGCATGCTTTAAGTGTGTTTGGTGGCTCAGAACCATCAAAAAACGTTGAAATATAGTTCAAATTCAAAAAAAATCGGCAAAAATACAGTTTCTAGCTAAAATTTGATGGTTTCGTTGCACTTTCCGAGCCCGTAGGGTATCTGATTGGCTTAAAAGTACAAGAAAACATTTCAAAAGTGACGTTTCTGAAGAATTTTAACAGTTTTCTTGTATCTACGAACGCCAGAATGCATAAAATTGACCTAAACGTCTCCTTTTCCTATTCTGAGTCGATTCTGCATGCTTTAAGTGTGTTTGGTGGCTCAGAACCATCAAAAAACGTTGAAATATAGTTCAAATTCAATAAAAATCGACAAAAATACAGTTTCTAGCTAAAATTTGATGGTTTCGTTGCACTTTCCGAGCCCGTAGGGTATCTGATTGGCTTAAAAGTACAAGAAAACACTTCAAAAGTGACGTTTCTGAAGAATTTTAACAGTTTTCTTGTATCTACGAACGCCAGAATGCATAAAATTGACCTAAACGTCTCCTTTTCCTATTCTGAATCGATTCTGCATGCTTTAAGTGTGTTTGGTGGCTCAGAACCATCAAAAAACGTTGAAATATAGTTCAAATTCAATAAAAATCGACAAAAATACAGTTTCTAGCTAAAATTTGATGGTTTCGTTGCACTTTCCGAGCCCGTAGGGTATCTGATTGGCTTAAAAGTAAAAGAAAACACTTCAAAAGTGACGTTTCTGAAGAATTTTAACAGTTTTCTTGTATCTACGAACGCCAGAATGCATAAAATTGACCTAAACGTCTCCTTTTCCTATTCTGAATCGATTCTGCATGCTTTAAGTGTGTTTGGTGGCTCAGAACCATCAAAAAACGTTGAAATATAGTTCAAATTCAATAAAAATCGACAAAAATACAGTTTCTAGCTAAAATTTGATGGTTTCGTTGCACTTTCCGAGCCCGTAGGGTATCTGATTGGCTTAAAAGTACAAGAAAACACTTCAAAAGTGACGTTTCTGAAGAATTTTAACAGTTTTCTTGTATCTACGAACGCCAGAATGCATATAATTGACCTAAACGTCAACTTTTCCTATTCTGAATCGATTCTGCATGCTTTAAGTGTGTTTGGTGGCTCAGAACCATCAAAAAACGTTGAAATATAGTTCAAATTCAATAAAAATCGACAAAAATACAGTTTCTAGCTAAAATTTGATGGTTTCGTTGCACTTTCCGAGCCCGTAGGGTATCTGATTGGCTTAAAAGTACAAGAAAACACTTCAAAAGTGACGTTTCTGAAGAATTTTAACAGTTTTCTTGTATCTACGAACGCCAGAATGCATAAAATTGACCTAAACGTCTCCTTTTCCTATTCTGAGTCGATTCTGCATGCTTTAAGTGTGTTTGGTGGCTCAGAACCATCAAAAAACGTTGAAATATAGTTCAAATTCAATAAAAATCGACAAAAATACAGTTTCTAGCTAAAATTTGATGGTTTCGTTGCACTTTCCGAGCCCGTAGGGTATCTGATTGGCTTAAAAGTACAAGAAAACACTTCAAAAGTGACGTTTCTGAAGAATTTTAACAGTTTTCTTGTATCTACGAACGCCAGAATGCATAAAATTGACCTAAACGTCTCCTTTTCCTATTCTGAGTCGATTCTGCATGCTTTAAGTGTGTTTGGTGGCTCAGAACCATCAAAAAACGTTGAAATATAGTTCAAATTCAATAAAAATCGACAAAAATACAGTTTCTAGCTAAAATTTGATGGTTTCGTTGCACTTTCCGAGCCCGTAGGGTATCTGATTGGCTTAAAAGTACAAGAAAACACTTCAAAAGTGACGTTTCTGAAGAATTTTAACAGTTTTCTTGTATCTACGAACGCCAGAATGCATAAAATTGACCTAAACGTCTCCTTTTCCTATTCTGATTCGATTCTGCATGCTTTAAGTGTGTTTGGTGGCTCAGAACCATCAAAAAACGTTGAAATATAGTTCAAATTCAATAAAAATCGACAAAAATACAGTTTCTAGCTAAAATTTGATGGTTTCGTTGCACTTTCCGAGCCCGTAGGGTATCTGATTGGCTTAAAAGTACAAGAAAACACTTCAAAAGTGACGTTTCTGAAGAATTTTAACAGTTTTCTTGTATCTACGAACGCCAGAATGCATAAAATTGACCTAAACGTCTCCTTTTCCTATTCTGAGCCGATTCTGCATGCTTTAAGTGTCTTTGGTGGCTCAGAACCATCAAAAAACGTTGAAATATAGTTCAAATTCAATAAAAATCGACAAAAATACAGTTTCTAGCTAAAATTTGATGGTTTCGTTGCACTTTCCGAGCCCGTAGGGTATCTGATTGGCTTAAAAGTACAAGAAAACACTTCAAAAGTGACGTTTCTGAAGAATTTTAACAGTTTTCTTGTATCTACGAACGCCAGAATGCATAAAATTGACCTAAACGTCTCCTTTTCCTATTCTGAGTCGATTCTGCATGCTTTAAGTGTGTTTGGTGGCTCAGAACCATCAAAAAACGTTGAAATATAGTTCAAATTCAATAAAAATCGACAAAAATACAGTTTCTAGCTAAAATTTGATGGTTTCGTTGCACTTTCCGAGCCCGTAGGGTATCTGATTAGCTTAAAAGTACAAGAAAACACTTCAAAAGTGACGTTTCTGAAGAATTTTAACAGTTTTCTTGTATCTACGAACGCCAGAATGCATAAAATTGACCTAAACGTCTCCTTTTCCTATTCTGAGTCGATTCTGCATGCTTTAAGTGTGTTTGGTGGCTCAGAACCATCAAAAAACGTTGAAATATAGTTCAAATTCAATAAAAGTCGACAAAAATACAGTTTCTAGCTAAAATTTGATGGTTTCGTTGCACTTTCCGAGCCCGTAGGGTATCTGATTGGCTTAAAAGTACAAGAAAACACTTCAAAAGTGACGTTTCTGAAGAATTTTAACAGTTTTCTTGTATCTACGAACGCCAGAATGCATAAAATTGACCTAAACGTCTCCTTTTCCTATTCTGAGTCGATACTGCATGCTTTAAGTATGTTTGGTGGCTCAGAACCATCAAAAAACGTTGAAATATAGTTCAAATTCAATAAAAATCGACAAAAATACAGTTTCTAGCTAAAATTTGATGGTTTCGTTGCACTTTCCGAGCCCGTAGGGTATCTGATTGGCTTAAAAGTACAAGAAAACACTTCAAAAGTGACGTTTCTGAAGAATTTTAACAGTTTTCTTGTATCTACGAACGCCAGAATGCATAAAATTGACCTAAACGTCTCCTTTTCCTATTCTGAGTCGATTATGCATGCTTTAAGTGTGTTTGGTGGCTCAGAACCATCAAAAAACGTTGAAATATAGTTCAAATTCAATAAAAATCGACAAAAATACAGTTTCTAGCTAAAATTTGATGGTTTCGTTGCACTTTCCGAGCCCGTAGGGTATCTGATTGGCTTAAAAGTACAAGAAAACACTTCAAAAGTGACGTTTCTGAAGAATTTTAACAGTTTTCTTGTATCTACGAACGCCAGAATGCATAAAATTGACCTAAACGTCTCCTTTTCCTATTCTGAGTCGATTCTGCATGCTTTAAGTGTGTTTGGTGGCTCAGAACCATCAAAAAACGTTGAAATATAGTTCAAATTCAATAAAAATCGACAAAAATACAGTTTCTAGCTAAAACTTGATGGTTTCGTTGCACTTTCCGAGCCCGTAGGGTATCTGATTGGCTTAAAAGTACAAGAAAACACTTCAAAAGTGACGTTTCTGAAGAATTTTAACAGTTTTCTTGTATCTACGAACGCCAGAATGCATAAAATTGACCTAAACGTCTCCTTTTCCTATTCTGAGTCGATTCTGCATGCTTTAAGTGTGTTTGGTGGCTCAGAACCATCAAAAAACGTTGAAATATAGTTCAAATTCAATAAAAATCGACAAAAATACAGTTTCTAGCTAAAATTTGATGGTTTCGTTGCACTTTCCGAGCCCGTAGGGTATCTGATTGGCTTAAAAGTACAAGAAAACACTTCAAAAGTGACGTTTCTGAAGAATTTTAACAGTTTTCTTGTATCTACGAACGCCAGAATGCATAAAATTGACCTAAACGTCTCCTTTTCCTATTCTGAGTCGATTCTGCATGCTTTAAGTGTGTTTGGTGGCTCAGAACCATCAAAAAACGTTGAAATATAGTTCAAATTCAATAAAAATCGACAAAAATACAGTTTCTAGCTAAAATTTGATGGTTTCGTTGCACTTTCCGAGCCCGTAGGGTATCTGATTGGCTTAAAAGTACAAGAAAACACTTCAAAAGTGACGTTTCTGAAGAATTTTAACAGTTTTCTTGTATCTACGAACGCCAGAATGCATAAAATTGACCTAAACGTCTCCTTTTCCTATTCTGAGTCGATTCTGCATGCTTTAAGTGTGTTTGGTGGCTCAGAACCATCAAAAAACGTTGAAATATAGTTCAAATTCAATAAAAATCGGCAAAAATACAGTTTCTAGCTAAAATTTGATGGTTTCGTTGCACTTTCCGAGCCCGTAGGGTATCTGATTGGCTTAAAAGTACAAGAAAACACTTCAAAAGTGACATTTCTGGACAGTTTTCTTGTATCTACGAACGCCAGAATGCATAAAATTGACCTAAACGTCTCCTTTTCCTATTCTGAGTCGATTCTGCATGCTTTAAGTGTGTTTGGTGGCTCAGA
Organism: Zophobas morio; assembly: GCF_036711695.1. Lineage (NCBI taxonomy): Eukaryota > Metazoa > Arthropoda > Insecta > Coleoptera > Tenebrionidae > Zophobas > Zophobas morio. The sequence goes on along the minus strand of NW_026972441.1, from coordinate 39,154 downwards.
ACCATCAAAAAACGTTGAAATATAGTTCAAATTCAATAAAAATCGACAAAAATACAGTTTCTAGCTAAAATTTGATGGTTTCGTTGCACTTTCCGAGCCCGTAGGGTATCTGATTGGCTTAAAAGTACAAGAAAACACTTCAAAAGTGACAAAAGTGACGTTTCTGAAGAATTTTAACAGTTTTCTTGTATCTACGAACGCCAGAATGCATAAAATTGACCTAAACGTCTCCTTTTCCTATTCTGAGTCGATTCTGCATGCTTTAAGTGTGTTTGGTGGCTCAGAACCATCAAAAAACGTTGAAATATAGTTCAAATTCAATAAAAATCGACAAAAATACAGTTTCTAGCTAAAATTTGATGGTTTCGTTGCACTTTCCGAGCCCGTAGGGTATCTGATTGGCTTAAAAGTACAAGAAAACACTTCAAAAGTGACGTTTCTGAAGAATTTTAACAGTTTTCTTGTATCTACGAACGCCAGAATGCATAAAATTGACCTAAACGTCTCCTTTTCCTATTCTGAGTCGATTCTGCATGCTTTAAGTGTGTTTGGTGGCTCAGAACCATCAAAAAACGTTGAAATATAGTTCAAATTCAATAAAAATCGACAAAAATACAGTTTCTAGCTAAAATTTGATGGTTTCGTTGCACTTTCCGAGCCGGTAGGGTATCTGATTGGCTTAAAAGTACAAGAAAACACTTCAAAAGTGACGTTTCTGAAGAATTTTAACAGTTTTCTTGTATCTACGAACGCCAGAATGCATAAAATTGACCTAAACGTCTCCTTTTCCTATTCTGAGTCGATTCTGCATGCTTTAAGGGTGTTTGGTGGCTCAGAACCATCAAAAAACGTTGAAATATAGTTCAAATTCAATAAAAATCGACAAAAATACAGTTTCTAGCTAAAATTTGATGGTTTCGTTGCACTTTCCGAGCCCGTAGGGTATCTGATTGGCTTAAAAGTACAAGAAAACACTTCAAAAGTGACGTTTCTGAAGAATTTTAACAGTTTTCTTGTATCTACGAACGCCAGAATGCATAAAATTGACCTAAACGTCTCCTTTTCCTATTCTGAATCGATTCTGCATGCTTTAAGTGTGTTTGGTGGCTCAGAACCATCAAAAAACGTTGAAATATAGTTCAAATTCAATAAAAATCGACAAAAATACAGTTTCTAGCTAAAATTTGATGGTTTCGTTGCACTTTCCGAGCCCGTAGGGTATCTGATTGGCTTAAAAGTACAAGAAAACACTTCAAAAGTGACGTTTCTGAAGAATTTTAACAGTTTTCTTGTATCTACGAACGCCAGAATGCATAAAATTGACCTAAACGTCTCCTTTTCCTATTCTGAGTCGATTCTGCATGCTTTAAGTGTGTTTGGTGGCTCAGAACCATCAAAAAACGTTGAAATATAGTTCAAATTCAATAAAAATCGACAAAAATACAGTTTCTAGCTAAAATTTGATGGTTTCGTTGCACTTTCCGAGCCCGTAGGGTATCTGATTGGCTTAAAAGTACAAGAAAACACTTCAAAAGTGACGTTTCTGAAGAATTTTAACAGTTTTCTTGTATCTACGAACGCCAGAATGCATAAAATTGACCTAAACGTCTCCTTTTCCTATTCTGAGTCGATTCTGCATGCTTTAAGTGTGTTTGGTGGCTCAGAACCATCAAAAAACGTTGAAATATAGTTCAAATTCAATAAAAATCGACAAAAATACAGTTTCTAGCTAAAATTTGATGGTTTCGTTGCACTTTCCGAACCCGTAGGGTATCTGATTGGCTTAAAAGTACAAGAAAACACTTCAAAAGTGACGTTTCTGAAGAATTTTAACAGTTTTCTTGTATCTACGAACGCCAGAATGCATAAAATTGACCTAAACGTCTCCTTTTCCTATTCTGAGTCGATTCTGCATGCTTTAAGTGTGTTTGGTGGCTCAGAACCATCAAAAAACGTTGAAATATAGTTCAAATTCAATAAAAATCGACAAAAATACAGTTTCTAGCTAAAATTTGATGGTTTCGTTGCACTTTCCGAGCCCGTAGTGTATCTGATTGGCTTAAAAGTACAAGAAAACACTTCAAAAGTGACGTTTCTGAAGAATTTTAACAGTTTTCTTGTATCTACGAACGCCAGAATGCATAAAATTGACCTAAACGTCTCCTTTTCCTATTCTGAGTCGATTCTGCATGCTTTAAGTGTGTTTGGTGGCTCAGAACCATCAAAAAACGTTGAAATATAGTTCAAATTCAATAAAAATCGACAAAAATACAGTTTCTAGCTAAAATTTGATGGTTTCGTTGCACTTTCCGAGCCCGTAGGATATCTGATTGGCTTAAAAGTACAAGAAAACACTTCAAAAGTGACGTTTCTGAAGAATTTTAACAGTTTTCTTGTATCTACGAACGCCAGAATGCATAAAATTGACCTAAACGTCTCCTTTTCCTATTCTGAGTCGATTCTGCATGCTTTAAGGGTGTTTGGTGGCTCAGAACCATCAAAAAACGTTGAAATATAGTTCAAATTCAATAAAAATCGACAAAAATACAGTTTCTAGCTAAAATTTGATGGTTTCGTTGCACTTTCCGAGCCCGTAGGGTATCTGATTGGCTTAAAAGTACAAGAAAACACTTCAAAAGTGACGTTTCTGAAGAATTTTAACAGTTTTCTTGTATCTACGAACGCCAGAATGCATAAAATTGACCTAAACGTCTCCTTTTCCTATTCTGAGTCGATTCTGCATGCTTTAAGTGTGTTTGGTGGCTCAGAACCATCAAAAAACGTTGAAATATAGTTCAAATTCAATAAAAATCGACAAAAATACAGTTTCTAGCTAAAATTTGATGGTTTCGTTGCACTTTCCGAGCCCGTTGGGTATCTGATTGGCTTAAAAGTACAAGAAAACACTTCAAAAGTGACGTTTCTGAAGAATTTTAACAGTTTTCTTGTATCTACGAACGCCAGAATGCATAAATTTGACCTAAACGTCTCCTTTTCCTATTCTGAGTCGATTCTGCATGCTTTAAGTGTGTTTGGTGGCTCAGAACCATCAAAAAACGTTGAAATATAGTTCAAATTCAATAAAAATCGACAAAAATACAGTTTCTAGCTAAAATTTGATGGTTTCGTTGCACTTTCCGAGCCCGTAGGGTATCTGATTGGCTTAAAAGTACAAGAAAACACTTCAAAAGTGACGTTTCTGAAGAATTTTAACAGTTTTCTTGTATCTACGAACGCCAGAATGCATAAAATTGACCTAAACGTCTCCTTTTCCTATTCTGAGTCGATTCTGCATGCTTTAAGTGTGTTTGGTGGCTCAGAACCATCAAAAAACGTTGAAAAATAGTTCAAATTCAGTAAAAATCGACAAAAATACAGTTTCTAGCTAAAATTTGATGGTTTCGTTGCACTTTCCGAACCCGTAGGGTATCTGATTGGCTTAAAAGTACAAGAAAACACTTCAAAAGTGACGTTTCTGAAGAATTTTAACAGTTTTCTTGTATCTACGAACTCCAGAATGCATAAAATTGACCTAAACGTCTCCTTTTCCTATTCTGAGTCGATTCTGCATGCTTTAAGTGTGTTTGGTGGCTCAGAACCATCAAAAAACGTTGAAATATAGTTCAAATTCAATAAAAATCGACAAAAATACAGTTTCTAGCTAAAATTTGATGGTTTCGTTGCACTTTCCGAGCCCGTAGGGTATCTGATTGGCTTAAAAGTACAAGAAAACACTTCAAAAGTGACGTTTCTGAAGAATTTTAACAGTTTTCTTGTATCTACGAACGCCAGAATGCATAAAATTGACCTAAACGTCTCCTTTTCCTATTCTGAGTCGATTCTGCATGCTTTAAGTGTGTTTGGTGGCTCAGAACCATCAAAAAACGTTGAAATATAGTTCAAATTCAATAAAAATCGACAAAAATACAGTTTCTAGCTAAAATTTGATGGTTTCGTTGCACTTTCCGAGCCCGTAGGGTATCTGATTGGCTTAAAAGTACAAGAAAACACTTCAAAAGTGACGTTTCTGAAGAATTTTAACAGTTTTCTTGTATCTACGAACGCCAGAATGCATAAAATTGACCTAAACGTCTCCTTTTCCTATTCTGAGTCGATTCTGCATGCTTTAAGTGTGTTTGGTGGCTCAGAACCATCAAAAAACGTTGAAATATAGTTCAAATTCAATAAAAATCGACAAAAATACAGTTTCTAGCTAAAATTTGATGGTTTCGTTGCACTTTCCGAGCCCGTAGGGTATCTGATTGGCTTAAAAGTACAAGAAAACACTTCAAAAGTGACGTTTCTGAAGAATTTTAACAGTTTTCTTGTATCTACGAACGCCAGAATGCATAAAATTGACCTAAACGTCTCCTTTTCCTATTCTGAGTCGATTCTGCATGCTTTAAGTGTGTTTGGTGGCTCAGAACCATCAAAAAACGTTGAAATATAGTTCAAATTCAATAAAAATCGACAAAAATACAGTTTCTAGCTAAAATTTGATGGTTTCGTTGCACTTTCCGAGCCCGTAGGGTATCTGATTGGCTTAAAAGTACAAGAAAACACTTCAAAAGTGACGTTTCTGAAGAATTTTAACAGTTTTCTTGTATCTACGAACGCCAGAATGCATAAAATTGACCTAAACGTCTCCTTTTCCTATTCTGAGTCGATTCTGCATACTTTAAGTGTGTTTGGTGGCTCAGAACCATCAAAAAACGTTGAAATATAGTTCAAATTCAATAAAAATCGACAAAAATACAGTTTCTAGCTAAAATTTGATGGTTTCGTTGCACTTTCCGAGCCCGTAGGCTATCTGATTGGCTTAAAAGTACAAGAAAACACTTCAAAAGTGACGTTTCTGAAGAATTTTAACAGTTTTCTTGTATCTACGAACGCCAGAATGCATAAAATTGACCTAAACGTCTCCTTTTCCTATTCTGAGTCGATTCTACATGCTTTAAGTGTGTTTGGTGGCTCAGAACCATCAAAAAACGTTGAAATATAGTTCAAATTCAATAAAAATCGACAAAAATACAGTTTCTAGCTAAAATTTGATGGTTTCGTTGCACTTTCCGAGCCCGTAGGGTATCTGATTGGCTTAAAAGTACAAGAAAACACTTCAAAAGTGACGTTTCTGAAGAATTTTAACAGTTTTCTTGTATCTACGAACGCCAGAATGCATAAAATTGACCTAAACGTCTCCTTTTCCTATTCTGAGTCGATTCTGCATGCTTTAAGTGTGTTTGGTGGCTCAGAACCATCAAAAAACGTTGAAATATAGTTCAAATTCAATAAAAATCGACAAAAATACAGTTTCTAGCTAAAATTTGATGGTTTCGTTGCACTTTCCGAGCCCGTAGGGTATCTGATTGGCTTAAAAGTACAAGAAAACACTTCAAAAGTGACGTTTCTGAAGAATTTTAACAGTTTTCTTGTATCTACGAACGCCAGAATGCATAAAATTGACCTAAACGTCTCCTTTTCCTATTCTGAGTCGATTCTGCATGCTTTAAGTGTGTTTGGTGGCTCAGAACCATCAAAAAACGTTGAAATATAGTTCAAATTCAATAAAAATCGACAAAAATACAGTTTCTAGCTAAAATTTGATGGTTTCGTTGCACTTTCCGAGCCCGTAGGGTATCTGATTGGCTTAAAAGTACAAGAAAACACTTCAAAAGTGACGTTTCTGAAGAATTTTAACAGTTTTCTTGTATTTACGAACGCCAGAATGCATAAAATTGACCTAAACGTCTCCTTTTCCTATTCTGAGTCGATTCTGCATGCTTTAAGTGTGTTTGGTGGCTCAGAACCATCAAAAAACGTTGAAATATAGTTCAAATTCAATAAAAATCGACAAAAATACAGTTTCTAGCTAAAATTTGATGGTTTCGTTGCACTTTCCGAGCCCGTAGGGTATCTGATTGGCTTAAAAGTACAAGAAAACACTTCAAAAGTGACGTTTCTGAAGAATTTTAACAGTTTTCTTGTATCTACGAACGCCAGAATGCATAAAATTGACCTAAACGTCTCCTTTTCCTATTCTGAGTCAATTCTGCATGCTTTAAGTGTGTTTGGTGGCTCAGAACCATCAAAAAACGTTTAAATATAGTTCAAATTCAATAAAAATCGACAAAAATACAGTTTCTAGCTAAAATTTGATGGTTTCGTTGCACTTTCCGAGCCCGTAGGGTATCTGATTGGCTTAAAAGTACAAGAAAACACTTCAAAAGTGACGTTTCTGAAGAATTTTAACAGTTTTCTTGTATTTACGAACGCCAGAATGCATAAAATTGACCTAAACGTCTCCTTTTCCTATTCTGAGTCGATTCTGCATGCTTTAAGTGTGTTTGGTGGCTCAGAACCATCAAAAAACGTTGAAATATAGTTCAAATTCAATAAAAATCGACAAAAATACAGTTTCTAGCTAAAATTTGATGGTTTCGTTGCACTTTCCGAGCCCGTAGGGTATCTGATTGGCTTAAAAGTACAAGAAAACACTTCAAAAGTGATGTTTCTGAAGAATTTTAACAGTTTTCTTGTATCTACGAACGCCAGAATGCATAAAATTGACCTAAACGTCGACTTTTCCTATTCTGAGTCGATTCTGCATGCTTTAAGTGTGTTTGGTGGCTCAGAACCATCAAAAAACGTTGAAATATAGTTCAAATTCAATAAAAATCGACAAAAATACAGTTTCTAGCTAAAATTTGATGGTTTCGTTGCACTTTCCGAGCCCGTTGTATATCTGATTGGCTTAAAAGTACAAGAAAACACTTCAAAAGTGACGTTTCTGAAGAATTTTAACAGTTTTCTTGTATCTACGAACGCCAGAATGCATAAAATTGACCTAAACGTCTCCTTTTCCTACTCTGAGTCGATTCTGCATGCTTTAAGTGTGTTTGGTGGCTCAGAACCATCAAAAAACGTTGAAATATAGTTCAAATTCAATAAAAATCGACAAAAATACAGTTTCTAGCTAAAATTTGATGGTTTCGTTGCACTTTCCGAGCCCGTAGGGTATCTGATTGGCTTAAAAGTACAAGAAAACACTTCAAAAGTGACGTTTCTGAAGAATTTTAACAGTTTTCTTGTATCTACGAACGCCAGAATGCATAAAATTGACCTAAACGTCTCCTTTTCCTATTCTGAGTCGATTCTGCATGCTTTAAGTGTGTTTGGTGGCTCAGAACCATCAAAAAACGTTGAAATATAGTTCAAATTCAATAAAAATCGACAAAAATACAGTTTCTAGCTAAAATTTGATGGTTTCGTTGCACTTTCCGAGCCCGTAGGGTATCTGATTGGCTTAAAAGTACAAGAAAACACTTCAAAAGTGACGTTTCTGAAGAATTTTAACAGTTTTCTTGTATCTACGAACGCCAGAATGCATAAAATTGACCTAAACGTCTCCTTTTCCTATTCTGAGTCGATTCTGCATGCTTTAAGTGTGTTTGGTGGCTCAGAACCATCAAAAAACTTTGAAATATAGTTCAAATTCAATAAAACTCGACAAAAATACAGTTTCTAGCTAAAATTTGATGGTTTCGTTGCACTTTCCGAGCCCGTAGGGTATCTGATTGGCTTAAAAGTACAAGAGAACACTTCAAAAGTGACGTTTCTGAAGAATTTTAACAGTTTTCTTGTATCTACGAACGCCAGAATGCATAAAATTGACCTAAACGTCTCCTTTTCCTACTCTGAGTCGATTCTGCATGCTTTAAGTGTGTTTGGTGGCTCAGAACCATCAAAAAACGTTGAAATATAGTTCAAATTCAATAAAAATCGACAAAAATACAGTTTCTAGCTAAAATTTGATGGTTTCGTTGCACTTTCCGAGCCCGTAGGGTATCTGATTGGCTTAAAAGTACAAGAAAACACTTCAAAAGTGACGTTTCTGAAGAATTTTAACAGTTTTCTTGTATCTACGAACGCCAGAATGCATAAAATTGACCTAAACGTCTCCTTTTCCTATTCTGAGTCGATTCTGCATGCTTTAAGTGTGTTTGGTGGCTCAGAACCATCAAAAAACGTTGAAATATAGTTCAAATTCAATAAAAATCGACAAAAATACAGTTTCTAGCTAAAATTTGATGGTTTCGTTGCACTTTCCGAGCCCGTAGGATATCTGATTGGCTTAAAAGTACAAGAAAACACTTCAAAAGGGACGTTTCTGAAGAATTTTAACAGTTTTCTTGTATCTACGAACGCCAGAATGCATAAAATTGACCTAATCGTCTCCTTTTCCTATTCTGAGTCGATTCTGCATGCTTTAAGTGTGTTTGGTGGCTCAGAACCATCAAAAAACGTTGAAATATAGTTCAAATTCAATAAAAATCGACAAAAATACAGTTTCTAGCTAAAATTTGATGGTTTCGTTGCACTTTCCGAGCCCGTAGGGTATCTGATTGGCTTAAAAGTACAAGAAAACACTTCAAAAGTGACGTTTCTGAAGAATTTTAACAGTTTTCTTGTATCTACGAACGCCAGAATGCATAAAATTGACCTAAACGTCTCCTTTTCCTATTCTGAGTCGATTCTGCATGCTTTAAGTGTGTTTGGTGGCTCAGAACCATCAAAAAACGTTGAAATATAGTTCAAATTCAATAAAAATCGACAAAAATACAGTTTCTAGCTAAAATTTGATGGTTTCGTTGCACTTTCCGAGCCCGTAGGGTATCTGATTGGCTTAAAAGTACAAGAAAACACTTCAAAAGTGACGTTTCTGAAGAATTTTAACAGTTTTCTTGAATCTACGAACGCCAGAATGCATAAAATTGACCTAAACGTCTCCTTTTCCTATTCTGAGTCGATTCTGCATGCTTTAAGTGTGTTTGGTGGCTCAGAACCATCAAAAAACGTTGAAATATAGTTCAAATTAAAAAAAAATCGGCAAAAATACAGCTTCTAGCTAAAATTTGATGGTTTCGTTGCACTTTCCGAGCCCGTAGGGTATCTGATTGGCTTAAAAGTACAAGAAAACATTTCAAAAGTGACGTTTCTGAAGAATTTTAACAGTTTTCTTGTATCTACGAACGCCAGAATGCATAAAATTGACCTAAACGTCTCCTTTTCCTATTCTGAATCGATTCTGCATGCTTTAAGTGTGTTTGGTGGCTCAGAACCATCAAAAAACGTTGAAATATAGTTCAAATTCAATAAAAATCGACAAAAGTACAGTTTCTAGCTAAAATTTGATGGTTTTGTTGCACTTTCCTAGCCCGTAGGGTATCTGATTGGCTTAAAAGTACAAGAAAACACTTCAAGAGTGACGTTTCTGAAGAATTTTAACAGTTTTCTTGTATCTACGAACGCCAGAATGCATAAAATTGACCTAAACGTCTCCTTTTCCTATTCTGAGTCGATTCTGCATGCTTTAAGTGTGTTTGGTGGCTCAGAACCATCAAAAAACGTTGAAATATAGTTCAAATTCAATAAAAATCGACAAAAATACAGTTTCTAGCTAAAATTTGATGGTTTCGTTGCACTTTCCGAGCCCGTAGGGTATCTGATTGGCTTAAAAGTACAAGAAAACACTTCAAAAGTGACGTTTCTGAAGAATTTTAACAGTTTTCTTGTATCTACGAACGCCAGAATGCATAAAATTGACCTAAACGTCTCCTTTTCCTATTCTGAGTCGATTCTGCATGCTTTAAGTGTGTTTGGTGGCTCAGAACCATCAAAAAACGTTGAAATATAGTTCAAATTCAATAAAAATCGACAAAAATACAGTTTCTAGCTAAAATTTGATGGTTTCGTTGCACTTTCCGAGCCCGCAGGGTATCTGATTGGCTTAAAAGTACAAGAAAACACTTCAAAAGTGAGGTTTTTGAAGAATTTTAACAGTTTTCTTGTATCTACGAACGCCAGAATGCATAAAATTGACCTAAACGTCTCCTTTTCCTATTCTGAGTCGATTCTGCATGCTTTAAGTGTGTTTGGTGGCTCAGAACCATCAAAAAACGTTGAAATATAGTTCAAATTCAATAAAAATCGACAAAAATACAGTTTCTAGCTAAAATTTGATGGTTTCGTTGCACTTTCCGAGCCCGTAGGGTATCTGATTGGCTTAAAAGTACAAGAAAACACTTCAAAAGTGACGTTTCTGAAGAATTTTAACAGTTTTCTTGTATCTACGAACCCCAGAATGCATAAAATTGACCTAAACGTCTCCTTTTCCTATTCTGAGTCGTTTCTGCATGCTTTAAGTGTGTTTGGTGGCTCAGAACCATCAAAAAACGTTGAAATATAGTTCAAATTCAATAAAAATCGACAAAAATACAGTTTCTAGCTAAAATTTGATGGTTTCGTTGCACTTTCCGAGCCCGTAGGGTATCTGATTGGCTTAAAAGTACAAGAAAACACTTCAAAAGTGACGTTTCTGAAGAATTTTAACAGTTTTCTTGTATCTACGAACGCCAGAATGCACAAAATTGACCTAAACGTCTCCTTTTCCTATTCTGAGTCGATTCTGCATGCTTTAAGTGTGTTTGGTGGCTCAGAACCATCAAAAAACGTTGAAATATAGTTCAAATTCAATAAAAATCGACAAAAATACAGTTTCTAGCTAAAATTTGATGGTTTCGTTGCACTTTCCGAGCCCGTAGGGTATCTGATTGGCTTAAAAGTACAAGAAAACACTTCAAAAGTGATGTTTCTGAAGAATTTTAACAGTTTTCTTGTATCTACGAACGCCAGAATGCATAAAATTGACCTAAACGTCTCCTTTTCCTATTCTGAGTCGATTCTGCATGCTTTAAGTGTGTTTGGTGGCTCAGAACCATCAAAAAACGTTGAAATATAGTTCAAATTCAATAAAAATCGACAAAAATACAGTTTCTAGCTAAAATTTGATGGTTTCGTTGCACTTTCCGAGCCCGTCGGGTATCTGATTGGCTTAAAAGTACAAGAAAACACTTCAAAAGTGACGTTTCTGAAGAATTTTAACAGTTTTCTTGTATCTACGAACGCCAGAATGCACAAAATTGACCTAAACGTCTCCTTTTCCTATTCTGAGTCGATTCTGCATGCTTTAAGTGTGTTTGGTGGCTCAGAACCATCAAAAAACGTTGAAATATAGTTCAAATTCAATAAAAATCGACAAAAATACAGTTTCTAGCTAAAATTTGATGGTTTCGTTGCACTTTCCGAGCCCGTAGGGTATCTGATTGGCTTAAAAGTACAAGAAAACACTTCAAAAGTGACGTTTCTGAAGAATTTTAACAGTTTTCTTGTATCTACGAACGCCAGAATGCATAAAATTGACCTAAACGTCTCCGTTTCCTATTGTGAGTCGATTCTGCATGCTTTAAGTGTGTTTGGTGGCTCAGAACCATCAAAAAACGTTGAAATATAGTTCAAATTCAATAAAAATCGACAAAAATACAGTTTCTAGCTAAAATTTGATGGTTTCGTTGCACTTTCCGAGCCCGTAGGGTATCTGATTGGCTTAAAAGTACAAGAAAACACTTCAAAAGTGACGTTTCTGAAGTATTTTAACAGTTTTCTTGTATCTACGAACGCCAGAATGCATAAAATTGACCTAAACGTCTCCTTTTCCTATTCTGAGTCGATTCTGCATGCTTTAAGTGTGTTTGGTGGCTCAGAACCATCAAAAAACGTTGAAATATAGTTCAAATTCAATAAAAATCGACAAAAATACAGTTTCTAGCTAAAATTTGATGGTTTCGTTGCACTTTCCGAGCCCGTAGGGTATCTGATTGGCTTAAAAGTACAAGAAAACACTTCAAAAGTGACGTTTCTGAAGAATTTTAACAGTTTTCTTGTATCTACGAACGCCAGAGTGCATAAAATTGACCTAAACGTCTCCTTTTCCTATTCTGAGTCGATTCTGCATGCTTTAAGTGTGTTTGGTGGCTCAGAACCATCAAAAAACGTTGAAATATAGTTCAAATTCAATAAAAATCGACAAAAATACAGTTTCTAGCTAAAATTTGATGGTTTCGTTGCACTTTCCGAGCCCGTAGGGTATCTGATTGGCTTAAAAGTACAAGAAAACACTTCAAAAGTGACGTTTCTGAAGAATTTTAACAGTTTTCTTGTATCTACGAACGCCAGAATGCATAAAATTGACCTAAACGTCTCCTTTTCCTATACTGAGTCGATTCTGCATGCTTTAAGTGTGTTTGGTGGCTCAGAACCATCAAAAAACGTTGAAATATAGTTCAAATTCAATAAAAATCGACAAAAATACAGTTTCTAGCTAAAATTTGATGGTTTCGTTGCACTTTCCGAGCCCGTAGGGTATCTGATTGGCTTAAAAGTACAAGAAAACACTTCAGAAGTGACGCTTCTGAAGAATTTTAACAGTTTTCTTGTATCTACGAACGCCAGAATGCATAAAATTGACCTAAACGTCTCCTTTTCCTATTCTGAGTCGATTCTGCATGCTTTAAGTGTGTTTGGTGGCTCAGAACCATCAAAAAACGTTGAAATATAGTTCAAATTCAATAAAAATCGACAAAAGTACAGTTTCTAGCTAAAATTTGATGGTTTTGTTGCACTTTCCGAGCCCGTAGGGTATCTGATTGGCTTAAAAGTACAAGAAAACACTTCAAAAGTGACGTTTCTGAAGAATTTTAACAGTTTTCTTGTATCTACGAACGCCAGAATGCATAAAATTGACCTAAACGTCTCCTTTTCCTATTCTGAGTCGATTCTGCATGCTTTAAGTGTGTTTGGTGGCTCAGAACCATCAAAAAACGTTGAAATATAGTTCAAATTCAATAAAAATCGAAAAAAATACAGTTACTAGCTAAAATTTGATGGTTTCGTTGCACTTTCCGAGCCCGTAGGGTATCTGATTGGCTTAAAAGTACAAGAAAACACTTCAAAAGTGACGTTTCTGAAGAATTTTAACAGTTTTCTTGTATCTACGAACGCCAGAATGCATAAAATTGACCTAAACGTCTCCTTTTCCTATTCTGAGTCGATTCTGCATGCTTTAAGTGTGTTTGGTGGCTCAGAACCATCAAAAAACGTTGAAATATAGTTCAAATTCAATAAAAATCGACAAAAATACAGTTTCTAGCTAAAATTTGATGGTTTCGTTGCACTTTCCGAGCCCGTAGGGTATCTGATTGGCTTAAAAGTACAAGAAAACACTTCAAAAGTGACGTTTCTGAAGAATTTTAACAGTTTTCTTGTATCTACGAACGCCAGAATGCATAAAATTGACCTAAACGTCTCCTTTTCCTATTCTGAGTCGATTCTGCATGCTTTAAGTGTGTTTGGTGGCTCAGAACCATCAAAAAACGTTGAAATATAGTTCAAATTCAATAAAAATCGACAAAAATACAGTTTCTAGCTAAAATTTGATGGTTTCGTTGCACTTTCCGAGCCCGAAGGGTATCTGATTGGCTTAAAAGTACAAGAAAACACTTCAAAAGTGACGTTTCTGAAGAATTTTAACAGTTTTCTTGTATCTACGAACGCCAGAATGCATAAAATTGACCTAAACGTCTCCTTTTCCTATTCTGAGTCGATTCTGCATGCTTTAAGTGTGTTTTTTGGCTCAGAACCATCAAAAAACGTTGAAATATAGTTCAAATTCAATAAAAATCGACAAAAATACAGTTTCTAGCTAAAATTTGATGGTTTCGTTGCACTTTCCGAGCCCGTAGGGTATCTGATTGGCTTAAAATTACAAGAAAACACTTCAAAAGTGACGTTTCTGAAGAATTTTAACAGTTTTCTTGTATCTACGAACGCCAGAATGCATAAAATTGACCTAAACGTCTCCTTTTCCTATTCTGAGACGATTCTGCATGCTTTAAGTGTGTTTGGTGGCTCAGAACCATCAAAAAACGTTGAAATATAGTTCAAATTCAATAAAAATCGACAAAAATACAGTTTCTAGCTAAAATTTGATGGTTTCGTTGCACTTTCCGAGCCCGTAGGGTATCTGATTGGCTTAAAAGTACAAGAAAACACTTCAAAAGTGACGTTCCTGAAGAATTTTAACAGTTTTCTTGTATCTACGAACGCCAGAATGCATAAAATTGACCTAAACGTCTCCTTTTCCTATTCTGAGTCGATTCTGCATGCTTTAAGTGTGTTTGGAGGCTCAGAACCATCAAAAAACGTTGAAATATAGTTCAAATTCAATAAAAATCGACAAAAATATAGTTTCTAGCTAAAATTTGATGGTTTCGTTGCACTTTCCGAGCCCGTTGTGTATCTGATTGGCTTAAAAGTACAAGAAAACACTTCAAAAGTGACGTTTCTGAAGAATTTTAACAGTTTTCTTGTATCTACGAACGCCAGAATGCATAAAATTGACCTAAACGTCTCCTTTTCTTATTCTGAGTCGATTCTGCATGCTTTAAGTGTGTTTGGTGGCTCAGAACCATCAAAAAACGTTGAAATATAGTTCAAATTCAATAAAAATCGACAAAAATACAGTTTCTAGCTAAAATTTGATGGTTTTGTTGCACTTTCCGAGCCCGTAGGGTATCTGATTGGCTTAAAAGTACAAGAAAACACTTCAAAAGTGACGTTTCTGAAGAATTTTAACAGTTTTCTTGTATCTACGAACGCCAGAATGCATAAAATTGACCTAAACGTCTCCTTTTCCTATTCTGAGTCGATTCTGCATGCTTTAAGTGTGTTTGGTGGCTCAGAACCATCAAAAAACGTTGAAATATAGTTCAAATTCAATAAAAATCGACAAAAATACAGTTTCTAACTAAAATTTGATGGTTTCGTTGCACTTTCCGAGCCCGTAGGGTATCTGATTGGCTTAAAAGTACAAGAAAACACTTCAAATGTGAAGTTTCTGAAGAATTTTAACAGTTTTCTTGTATCTACGAACGCCAGAATGCATAAAATTGACCTAAACGTCTCCTTTTCCTATTCTGAGTCGATTCTGCATGCTTTAAGTGTGTTTGGTGGCTCAGAACCATCAAAAAACGTTGAAATATAGTTCAAATTCAATAAAAATCGACAAAAATACAGTTTCTAGCTAAAATTTGATGGTTTCGTTGCACTTTCCGAGCCCGTAGGGTATCTGATTGGCTTAAAAGTACAAGAAAACACTTCAAAAGTGACGTTTCTGAAGAATTTTAACAGTTTTCTTGTATCTACGAACGCCAGAATGCATAAAATTGACCTAAACGTCTCCTTTTCCTATTCTGAGACGATTCTGCATGCTTTAAGTGTGTTTGGTGGCTCAGAACCATCAAAAAACGTTGAAATATAGTTCAAATTCAATAAAAATCGACAAAAATACAGTTTCTAGCTAAAATTTGATGGTTTCGTTGCACTTTCCGAGCCCGTAGGGTATCTGATTGGCTTAAAAGTACAAGAAAACACTTCAAAAGTGACGTTCCTGAAGAATTTTAACAGTTTTCTTGTATCTACGAACGCCAGAATGCATAAAATTGACCTAAACGTCTCCTTTTCCTATTCTGAGTCGATTCTGCATGCTTTAAGTGTGTTTGGAGGCTCAGAACCATCAAAAAACGTTGAAATATAGTTCAAATTCAATAAAAATCGACAAAAATATAGTTTCTAGCTAAAATTTGATGGTTTCGTTGCACTTTCCGAGCCCGTTGTGTATCTGATTGGCTTAAAAGTACAAGAAAACACTTCAAAAGTGACGTTTCTGAAGAATTTTAACAGTTTTCTTGTATCTACGAACGCCAGAATGCATAAAATTGACCTAAACGTCTCCTTTTCTTATTCTGAGTCGATTCTGCATGCTTTAAGTGTGTTTGGTGGCTCAGAACCATCAAAAAACGTTGAAATATAGTTCAAATTCAATAAAAATCGACAAAAATACAGTTTCTAGCTAAAATTTGATGGTTTCGTTGCACTTTCCGAGCCCGTTGTGTATCTGATTGGCTTAAAAGTACAAGAAAACACTTCAAAAGTGACGTTTCTGAAGAATTTTAACAGTTTTCTTGTATCTACGAACGCCAGAATGCATAAAATTGACCTAAACGTCTCCTTTTCCTATTCTGAGTCGATTCTGCATGCTTTAAGTGTGTTTGGTGGCTCAGAACCATCAAAAAACGTTGAAATATAGTTCAAATTCAATAAAAATCGACAAAAATACAGTTTCTAGCTAAAATTTGATGGTTTCGTTGCACTTTCCGAGCCCGTAGGGTATCTGATTGGCTTAAAAGTACAAGAAAACACTTCAAAAGTGACGTTTCTGAAGAATTTTAACAGTTTTCTTGTATCTACGAACGCCAGAATGCATAAAATTGACCTAAACTTCTCCTTTTCCTATTCTGAGTCGATTCTGCATGCTTTAAGTGTGTTTGGTGGCTCAGAACCATCAAAAAACGTTGAAATATAGTTCAAATTCAATAAAAATCGACAAAAATACAGTTTCTAGCTAAAATTTGATGGTTTCGTTGCACTTTCCGAGCCCGTAGGGTATCTGATTGGCTTAAAAGTACAAAAAAACACTTCAAAAGTGACGTTTCTGAAGAATTTTAACAGTTTTCTTGTATCTACGAACGCCAGAATGCATAAAATTGACCTAAACGTCTCCTTTTCCTATTCTGAGTCGATTCTGCATGCTTTAAGTGTGTTTGGTGGCTCAGAACCATCAAAAAACGTTGAAATATAGTTCAAATTCAATAAAAATCGACAAAAATACAGTTTCTAGCTAAAATTTGATGGTTTCGTTGCACTTTCCGAGCCCGTAGGGTATCTGATTGGCTTAAAAGTACAAGAAAACACTTCAAAAGTGACGTTTCTGAAGAATTTTAACAGTTTTCTTGTATCTACGAACGCCAGAATGCATAAAATTGACCTAAACGTCTCCTTTTCCTATTCTGAGTCGATTCTGCATGCTTTAAGTGTGTTTGGTGGCTCAGAACCATCAAAAAACGTTGAAATATAGTTCAAATTCAATAAAAATCGACAAAAATACAGTTTCTAGCTAAAATTTGATGGTTTCGTTGCACTTTCCGAGCCCGTAGGGTATCTGATTGGCTTAAAAGTACAAGAAAACACTTCAAAAGTGACGTTTCTGAAGAATTTTAACAGTTTTCTTGTATCTACGAACGCCAGAATGCATAAAATTGACCTAAACTTCTCCTTTTCCTATTCTGAGTCGATTCTGCATGCTTTAAGTGTGTTTGGTGGCTCAGAACCATCAAAAAACGTTGAAATATAGTTCAAATTCAATAAAAATCGACAAAAATACAGTTTCTAGCTAAAATTTGATGGTTTCGTTGCACTTTCCGAGCCCGTAGGGTATCTGATTGGCTTAAAAGTACAAGAAAACACTTCAAAAGTGACGTTTCTGTAGAATTTTAACAGTTTTCTTGTATCTACGAACGCCAGAATGCATAAAATTGACCTAAACGTCTCCTTTTCCTATTCTGAGTCGATTCTGCATGCTTTAAGTGTGTTTGGTGGCTCAGAACCATCAAAAAACGTTGAAATATAGTTCAAATTCAATAAAAATCGACAAAAATACAGTTTCTAGCTAAAATTTGATGGTTTCGTTGCACTTTCCGAGCCCGTAGGGTATCTGATTGGCTTAAAAGTACAAGAAAACACTTCAAAAGTGACGTTCCTGAAGAATTTTAACAGTTTTCTTGTATCTACGAACGCCAGAATGCATAAAATTGACCTAAACGTCTCCTTTTCCTATTCTGAGTCGATTCTGCATGCTTTAAGTGTGTTTGGTGGCTCACAACCATCAAAAAACGTTGAAATATAGTTCAAATTCAATAAAAATCGACAAAAATATAGTTTCTAGCTAAAATTTGATGGTTTCGTTGCACTTTCCGAGCCCGTTGTGTATCTGATTGGCTTAAAAGTATAAGAAAACACTTCAAAAGTGACGTTTCTGAAGAATTTTAACAGTTTTCTTGTATCTACGAACGCCAGAATGCATAAAATTGACCTAAACGTCTCCTTTTCCTATTCTGAGTCGATTCTGCATGCTTTAAGTGTGTTTGGTGGCTCAGAACCATCAAAAAACGTTGAAATATAGTTCAAATTCAATAAAAATCGACAAAAATACAGTTTCTAGCTAAAATTTGATGGTTTCGTTGCACTTTCCGAGCCCGTAGGGTATCTGATTGGCTTAAAAGTACAAGAAAACACTTCAAAAGTGATGTTTCTGAAGAATTTTAACAGTTTTCTTGTATCTACGAACGCCAGAATGCATAAAATTGACCTAAACGTCTCCTTTTCCTATTCTGAGTCGATTCTGCATGCTTTAAGTGTGTTTGGTGGCTCAGAACCATCAAAAAACGTTGAAATATAGTTCAAATTCAATAAAAATCGACAAAAATACAGTTTCTAGCTAAAATTTGATGGTTTCGTTGCACTTTCCGAGCCCGTAGGGTATCTGATTGGCTTAAAAGTACAAGAAAACACTTCAAAAGTGACGTTTCTGAAGAATTTTAACAGTTTTCTTGTATCTACGAACGCCAGAATGCATAAAATTGACCTAAACGTCTCCTTTTCCTATTCTGAGTCGATTCTGCATGCTTTAAGTGTGTTTGGTGGCTCAGAACCATCAAAAAACGTTGAAATATAGTTCAAATTCAATAAAAATCGACAAAAATACAGTTTCTAACTAAAATTTGATGGTTTCGTTGCACTTTCCGAGCCCGTAGGGTATCTGATTGGCTTAAAAGTACAAGAAAACACTTCAAAAGTGAAGTTTCTGAAGAATTTTAACAGTTTTCTTGTATCTACGAACGCCAGAATGCATAAAATTGACCTAAACGTCTCCTTTTCCTATTCTGAGTCGATTCTGCATGCTTTAAGTGTGTTTGGTGGCTCACAACCTTCAAAAAACGTTGAAATATAGTTCAAATTCAATAAAAATCGACAAAAATACAGTTTCTAGCTAAAATTTGATGGTTTCGTTGCACTTTCCGAGCCCGTAGGGTATCTGATTGGCTTAAAAGTACAAGAAAACACTTCAAAAGTGACGTTTCTGAAGAATTTTAACAGTTTTCTTGTATCTACGAACGCCAGAATGCATAAAATTGACCTAAACGTCTCCTTTTCCTATTCTGAGTCGATTCTGCATGCTTTAAGTGTGTTTGGTGGCTCAGAACCATCAAAAAACGTTGAAATATAGTTCAAATTCAATAAAAATCGACAAAAATACAGTTTCTAGCAAAAATTTGAGGGTTTCGTTGCACTTTCCGAGCCCGTAGGGTATCTGATTGGCTTAAAAGTACAAGAAAACACTTCAAAAGTGACGTTCCTGAAGAATTTTAACAGTTTTCTTGTATCTACGAACGCCAGAATGCATAAAATTGACCTAAACGTCTCCTTTTCCTATTCTGAGTCGATTCTGCATGCTTTAAGTGTGTTTGGTGGCTCAGAACCATCAAAAAACGTTGAAATATAGTTCAAATTCAATAAAAATCGACAAAAATATAGTTTCTAGCTAAAATTTGATGGTTTCGTTGCACTTTCCGAGCCCGTTGTGTATCTGATTGGCTTAAAAGTACAAGAAAACACTTCAAAAGTGACGTTTCTGAAGAATTTTAACAGTTTTCTTGTATCTACGAACGCCAGAATGCATAAAATTGACCTAAACGTCTCCTTTTCCTATTCTGAGTCGATTCTGCATGCTTTAAGTGTGTTTGGTGGCTCAGAACCATCAAAAAACGTTGAAATATAGTTCAAATTCAATAAAAATCGACAAAAATACAGTTTCTAGCTAAAATTTGATGGTTTCGTTGCACTTTCCGAGCCCGTAGGGTATCTGATTGGCTTAAAAGTACAAGAAAACACTTCAAAAGTGACGTTTCTGAAGAATTTTAACAGTTTTCTTGTATCTACGAACGCCAGAATGCATAAAATTGACCTAAACTTCTCCTTTTCCTATTCTGAGTCGATTCTGCATGCTTTAAGTGTGTTTGGTGGCTCAGAACCATCAAAAAACGTTGAAATATAGTTCAAATTCAATAAAAATCGACAAAAATACAGTTTCTAGCTAAAATTTGATTATTTCGTTGCACTTTCCGAGCCCGTAGGGTATCTGATTGGCTTAAAAGTACAAGAAAACACTTCAAAAGTGACGTTTCTGAAGAATTTTAACAGTTTTCTTGTATCTACGAACGCCAGAATGCATAAAATTGACCTAAACGTCTCCTTTTCCTATTCTGAGTCGATTCTGCATGCTTTAAGTGTGTTTGGTGGCTCAGAACCATCAAAAAACGTTGAAATATAGTTCAAATTCAATAAAAATCGACAAAAATACAGTTTCTAGCTAAAATTTGATGGTTTCGTTGCACTTTCCGAGCCCGTAGGGTATCTGATTGGCTTAAAAGTACAAGAAAACACTTCAAAAGTGACGTTTCTGAAGAATTTTAACAGTTTTCTTGTATCTACGAACGCCAGAATGCATAAAATTGACCTAAACTTCTCCTTTTCCTATTCTGAGTCGATTCTGCATGCTTTAAGTGTGTTTGGTGGCTCAGAACCATCAAAAAACGTTGAAATATAGTTCAAATTCAATAAAAATCGACAAAAATACAGTTTCTAGCTAAAATTTGATGGTTTCGTTGCACTTTCCGAGCCCGTAGGGTATCTGATTGGCTTAAAAGTACAAGAAAACACTTCAAAAGTGACGTTTCTGAAGAATTTTAACAGTTTTCTTGTATCTACGAACGCCAGAATGCATAAAATTGACCTAAACGTCTCCTTTTCCTATTCTGAGTCGATTCTGCATGCTTTAAGGGTGTTTGGTGGCTCAGAACCATCAAAAAACGTTGAAATATAGTTCAAATTCAATAAAAATCGACAAAAATACAGTTTCTAGCTAAAATTTGATGGTTTCGTTGCACTTTCCGAGCCCGTAGGGTATCTGATTGGCTTAAAAGTACAAGAAAACACTTCAAAAGTGACGTTCCTGAAGAATTTTAACAGTTTTCTTGTATCTACGAACGCCAGAATGCATAAAATTGACCTAAACGTCTCCTTTTCCTATTCTGAGTCGATTCTGCATGCTTTAAGTGTGTTTGGTGGCTCAGAACCATCAAAAAACGTTGAAATATAGTTCAAATTCAATAAAAATCGACAAAAATACAGTTCCTAGCTAAAATTTGATGGTTTCGTTGCACTTTCCGAGCCCGTAGGGTATCTGATTGGCTTAAAAGTACAAGAAAACACTTCAAAAGTGACGTTTCTGAAGAATTTTAACAGTTTTCTTGTATCTACGAACGCCAGAATGCATAAAATTGACCTAAACGTCTCCTTTTCCTATTCTGAGTCGATTCTGCATGCTTTAAGTGTGTTTGGTGGCTCAGAACCATCAAAAAACGTTGAAATATAGTTCAAATTCAATATAAATCGACAAAAATACAGTTTCTAGCTAAAATTTGATGGTTTCGTTGCACTTTCCGAGCCCGTAGGGTATCTGATTGGCTTAAAAGTACAAGAAAACACTTCAAAAGTGACGTTTCTGAAGAATTTTAACAGTTTTCTTGTATCTACGAACGCCAGAATGCATAAAATTGACCTAAACGTCTCCTTTTCCTATTCTGAGTCGATTCTGCATGCTTTAAGTGTGTTTGGTGGCTCAGAACCATCAAAAAACGTTGAAATATAGTTCAAATTCAATAAAAATCGACAAAAATACAGTTTCTAGCTAAAATTTGATGGTTTCGTTGCACTTTCCGAGCCCGTAGGGTATCTGATTGGCTTAAAAGTACAAGAAAACACTTCAAAAGTGACGTTTCTGAAGAATTTTAACAGTTTTCTTGTATCTACGAACGCCAGAATGCATAAAATTGACCTAAACGTCTCCTTTTCCTATTCTGAGTCGATTCTGCATGCTTTAAGTGTGTTTGGTGGCTCAGAACCATCAAAAAACGTTGAAATATAGTTCAAATTCAATAAAAATCGACAAAAATACAGTTTCTAGCTAAAATTTGATGGTTTCGTTGCACTTTCCGAGCCCGTAGGGTATCTGATTGGGTTAAAAGTACAAGAAAACACTTCAAAAGTGACGTTTCTGAAGAATTTTAACAGTTTTCTTGTATCTACGAACGCCAGAATGCATAAAATTGACCTAAACGTCTCCTTTTCCTATTCTGAGTCGATTCTGCATGCTTTAAGTGTGTTTGGTGGCTCAGAACCATCAAAAAACGTTGAAATATAGTTCAAATTCAATAAAAATCGACAAAAATACAGTTTCTAGCTAAAATTTGATGGTTTCGTTGCACTTTCCGAGCCCGTTGGGTATCTGATTGGCTTAAAAGTACAAGAAAACACTTCAAAAGTGACGTTTCTGAAGAATTTTAACAGTTTTCTTGTATCTACGAACGCCAGAATGCATAAAATTGACCTAAACGTCTCCTTTTCCTATTCTGAGTCGATTCTGCATGCTTTAAGTGTGTTTGGTGGCTCAGAACCATCAAAAAACGTTGAAATATAGTTCAAATTCAATATAAATCGACAAAAATACAGTTTCTAGCTAAAATTTGATGGTTTCGTTGCACTTTCCGAGCCCGTTGGGTATCTGATTGGCTTAAAAGTACAAGAAAACACTTCAAAAGTGACGTTTCTGAAGAATTTTAACAGTTTTCTTGTATCTACGAACGCCAGAATGCATAAAATTGACCTAAACGTCTCCTTTTCCTATTCTGAGTCGATTCCGCATGCTTTAAGTGTGTTTGGTGGCTCAGAACCATCAAAAAACGTTGAAATATAGTTCAAATTCAATAAAAATCGACAAAAATACAGTTTCAAGCTAAAATTTGATGGTTTCGTTGCACTTTCCGAGCCCGTAGGGTATCTGATTGGCTTAAAAGTACAAGAAAACACTTCAAAAGTGACGTTTCTGAAGAATTTTAACAGTTTTCTTGTATCTACGAACGCCAGAATGCATAAAATTGACCTAAACGTCTCCTTTTCCTATTCTGAGTCGATTCTGCATGCTTTAAGTGTGTTTGGTGGCTCAGAACCATCAAAAAACGTTGAAATATAGTTCAAATTCAATATAAATCGACAAAAATACAGTTTCTAGCTAAAATTTGATGGTTTCGTTGCACTTTCCGAGCCCGTAGGGTATCTGATTGGCTTAAAAGTACAAGAAAACACTTCAAAAGTGACGTTTCTGAAGAATTTTAACAGTTTTCTTGTATCTACGAACGCCAGAATGCATAAAATTGACCTAAACGTCTCCTTTTCCTATTCTGAGTCGATTCTGCATGCTTTAAGTGTGTTTGGTGGCTCAGAACCATCAAAAAACGTTGAAATATAGTTCAAATTCAATAAAAATCGACAAAAATACAGTTTCTAGCTAAAATTTGATGGTTTCGTTGCACTTTCCGAGCCCGTAGGGTATCTGATTGGCTTAAAAGTACAAGAAAACACTTCAAAAGTGACGTTCCTGAAGAATTTTAACAGTTTTCTTGTATCTACGAACGCCAGAATGCATAAAATTGACCTAAACGTCTCCTTTTCCTATTCTGAGTCGATTCTGCATGCTTTAAGTGTGTTTGGTGGCTCAGAACCATCAAAAAACGTTGAAATATAGTTCAAATTCAATAAAAATCGACAAAAATACAGTTTCTAGCTAAAATTTGATGGTTTCGTTGCACTTTCCGAGCCCGTAGGGTTTCTGATTGGGTTAAAAGTACAAGAAAACACTTCAAAAGTGACGTTTCTGAAGAATTTTAACAGTTTTCTTGTATCTACGAACGCCAGAATGCATAAAATTGACCTAAACGTCTCCTTTTCCTATTCTGAGTCGATTCTGCATGCTTTAAGTGTGTTTGGTGGCTCAGAACCATCAAAAAACGTTGAAATATAGTACAAATTCAATAAAAATCGACAAAAATACAGTTTCTAGCTAAAATTTGATGGTTTCGTTGCACTTTCCGAGCCCGTAGGGTATCTGATTGGCTTAAAAGTACAAGAAAACACTTCAAAAGTGACGTTTCTGAAGAATTTTAACAGTTTTCTTGTATCTACGAACGCCAGAATGCATAAAATTGACCTAAACGTCTCCTTTTCCTATTCTGAGTCGATTCTGCATGCTTTAAGTGTGTTTGGTGGCTCAGAACCATCAAAAAACGTTGAAATATAGTTCAAATTCAATAAAAATCGACAAAAATTCAGTTTCTAGCTAAAATTTGATGGTTTCGTTGCACTTTCCGAGCCCGTAGGGTATCTGATTGGCTTAAAAGTACAAGAAAACACTTCAAAAGTGACGTTTCTGAAGAATTTTAACAGTTTTCTTGTATCTACGAACGCCAGAATGCATAAAATTGACCTAAACGTCTCCTTTTCCTATTCTGAGTCGATTCTGCATGCTTTAAGTGTGTTTGGTGGCTCAGAACCATCAAAAAACGTTGAAAAATAGTTCAAATTCAATAAAAATCGACAAAAATACAGTTTCTAGCTAAAATTTGATGGTTTCGTTGCACTTTCCGAGCCCGTAGGGTATCTGATTGGCTTAAAAGTACAAGAAAACACTTCAAAAGTGACGTTTCTGAAGAATTTTAACAGTTTTCTTGTATCTACGAACGCCAGAATGCATAAAATTGACCTAAACGTCTCCTTTTCCTATTCTGAGTCGATTCTGCATGCTTTAAGTGTGTTTGGTGGCTCAGAACCATCAAAAAACGTTGAAATATAGTTCAAATTCAATAAAAATCGACAAAAATACAGTTTCTAGCTAAAATTTGATGGTTTCGTTGCACTTTCCGAGCCCGTAGGGTATCTGATTGGCTTAAAAGTACAAGAAAACACTTCAAAAGTGACGTTTCTGAAGAATTTTAACAGTTTTCTTGTATCTACGAACGCCAGAATGCATAAAATTGACCTAAACGTCTCCTTTTCCTATTCTGAGTCGATTCTGCATGCTTTAAGTGTGTTTGGTGGCTCAGAACCATCAAAAAACGTTGAAATATAGTTCAAATTCAATAAAAATCGACAAAAATACAGTTTCTAGCTAAAATTTGATGGTTTCGTTGCACTTTCCGAGCCCGTAGGGTATCT
This sequence comes from Zophobas morio, assembly GCF_036711695.1. Classification (NCBI taxonomy): domain Eukaryota; kingdom Metazoa; phylum Arthropoda; class Insecta; order Coleoptera; family Tenebrionidae; genus Zophobas; species Zophobas morio. The sequence goes on along the minus strand of NW_026972441.1, from coordinate 14,194 downwards.
GATTGGCTTAAAAGTACAAGAAAACACTTCAAAAGTGACGTTTCTGAAGAATTTTAACAGTTTTCTTGTATCTACGAACGCCAGAATGCATAAAATTGATCTAAACGTCTCCTTTTCCTATTCTGAGTCGATTTTGCATGCTTTAAGTGTGTTTGGTGGCTCAGAACCATCAAAAAACGTTGAAATATAGTTCAAATTCAATAAAAATCGACAAAAATACAGTTTCTAGCTAAAATTTGATGGTTTCGTTGCACTTTCCGAGCCCGTAGGGTATCTGATTGGCTTAAAAGTACAAGAAAACACTTCAAAAGTGACGTTTCTGAAGAATTTTAACAGTTTTCTTGTATCTACGAACGCCAGAATGCATAAAATTGACCTAAACGTCTCCTTTTCCTATTCTGAGTCGATTCTGCATGCTTTAAGTGTGTTTGGTGGCTCAGAACCATCAAAAAACGTTGAAATATAGTTCAAATTCAATAAAAATCGACAAAAATACAGTTTCTAGCTAAAATTTGATGGTTTCGTTGCACTTTCCGAGCCCGTAGGGTATCTGATTGGCTTAAAAGTACAAGAAAACACTTCAAAAGTGACGTTTCTGAAGAATTTTAACAGTTTTCTTGTATCTACGAACGCCAGAATGCATAAAATTGACCTAAACGTCTCTGTTTCCTATTCTGAGTCGATTCTGCATGCTTTAAGTGTGTTTGGTGGCTCAGAACCATCAAAAAACGTTGAAATATAGTTCAAATTCAATAAAAATCGACAAAAATACAGTTTCTAGCTAAAATTTGATGGTTTCGTTGCACTTTCCGAGCCCGTAGGGTATCTGATTGGCTTAAAAGTACAAGAAAACACTTCAAAAGTGACGTTTCTGAAGAATTTTAACAGTTTTCTTGTATCTACGAACGCCAGAATGCATAAAATTGACCTAAACGTCTCCTTTTCCTATTCTGAGTCGATTCTGCATGCTTTAAGTGTGTTTGGTGGCTCAGAACCATCAAAAAACGTTGAAATATAGTTCAAATTCAATAAAAATCGACAAAAATACAGTTTCTAGCTAAAATTTGATGGTTTCGTTGCACTTTCCGAGCCCGTTGGGTATCTGATTGGCTTAAAAGTACAAGAAAACACTTCAAAAGTGACGTTTCTGAAGAATTTTAACAGTTTTCTTGTATCTACGAACGCCAGAATGCATAAAATTGACCTAAACGTCTCCTTTTCCTATTCTGAGTCGATTCTGCATGCTTTAAGTGTGTTTGGTGGCTCAGAACCATCAAAAAACGTTGAAATATTGTTCAAATTCAATAAAAATCGACAAGAATACAGTTTCTAGCTAAAATTTGATGGTTTCGTTGCACTTTCCGAGCCCATAGGGTATCTGATTGGCTTAAAAGTACAAGAAAACACTTCAAAAGTGACGTTTCTGAAGAATTTTAACAGTTTTCTTGTATCTACGAACGCCAGAATGCATAAAATTGACCTAAACGTCTCCTTTTCCTATTCTGAGTCGATTCTGCATGCTTTAAGTGTGTTTGGTGGCTCAGAACCATCAAAAAACGTTGAAATATAGTTCAAATTCAATAAAAATCGACAAAAATACAGTTTCTAGCTAAAATTTGATGGTTTCGTTGCACTTTCCGAGCCCGTAGGGTATCTGATTGGCTTAAAAGTACAAGAAAACACTTCAAAAGTGACGTTTCTGAAGAATTTTAACAGTTTTCTTGTATCTACGAACGCCAGAATGCATAAAATTGACCTAAACGTCTCCTTTTCCTATTCTGAGTCGATTCTGCATGCTTTAAGTGTGTTTGGTGGCTCAGAACCATCAAAAAACGTTGAAATATAGTTCAAATTCAATAAAAATCGACAAAAATACAGTTTCTAGCTAAAATTTGATGGTTTCGTTGCACTTTCCGAGCCCGTAGGGTATCTGATTGGCTTAAAAGTACAAGAAAACACTTCAAAAGTGACGTTTCTGAAGAATTTTAACAGTTTTCTTGTATCTACGAACGCCAGAATGCATAAAATTGACCTAAACGTCTCCTTTTCCTATTCTGAGTCGATTCTGCATGCTTTAAGTGTGTTTGGTGGCTCAGAACCATCAAAAAACGTTGAAATATAGTTCAAATTCAATAAAAATCGACAAAAATACAGTTTCTAGCTAAAATTTGATGGTTTCGTTGCACTTTCCGGGCCCGTAGGGTATCTGATTGGCTTAAAAGTACAAGAAAACACTTCAAAAGTGACGTTTCTGAAGAATTTTAACAGTTTTCTTGTATCTACGAACGCCAGAATGCACAAAATTGACCTAAACGTCTCCTTTTCCTATTCTGAGTCGATTCTGCATGCTTTAAGTGTGTTTGGTGGCTCAGAACCATCAAAAAACGTTGAAATATAGTTCAAATTCAATAAAAATCGACAAAAATACAGTTTCTAGCTAAAATTTGATGGTTTCGTTGCACTTTCCGAGCCCGTAGGGTATCTGATTGGCTTAAAAGTACAAGAAAACACTTCAAAAGTGACGTTTCTGAAGAATTTTAACAGTTTTCTTGTATCTACGAACGCCAGAATGCATAAAATTGACCTAAACGTCTCCTTTTCCTATTCTGAGTCGATTCTGCATGCTTTAAGTGTGTTTGGTGGCTCAGAACCATCAAAAAACGTTGAAATATAGTTCAAATTCAATAAAAATCGACAAAAATACAGTTTCTAGCTAAAATTTGATGGTTTCGTTGCACTTTCCGAGCCCGTAGGGTATCTGATTGGCTTAAAAGTACAAGAAAACACTTCAAAAGTGACGTTTCTGAAGAATTTTAACAGTTTTCTTGTATCTACGAACGCCAGAATGCATAAAATTGACCTAAACGTCTCCTTTTCCTATTCTGAGTCGATTCTGCATGCTTTAAGTGTGTTTGGTGGCTCAGAACCATCAAAAAACGTTGAAATATAGTTCAAATTCAATAAAAATCGACAAAAATACAGTTTCTAGCTAAAATTTGATGGTTTCGTTGCACTTTCCGAGCCCGTAGGGTATCTGATTGGCTTAAAAGTACAAGAAAACACTTCAAAAGTGACGTTTCTGAAGAATTTTAACAGTTTTCTTGTATCTACGAACGCCAGAATGCATAAAATTGACCTAAACATCTCCTTTTCCTATTCTGAGTCGATTCTGCATGCTTTAAGTGTGTTTGGTGGCTCAGAACCATCAAAAAACGTTGAAATATAGTTCAAATTCAATAAAAATCGACAAAAATACAGTTTCTAGCTAAAATTTGATGGTTTCGTTGCACTTTCCGAGCCCGTTGGGTATCTGATTGGCTTAAAAGTACAAGAAAACACTTCAAAAGCGACGTTTCTGAAGAATTTTAACAGTTTTCTTGTATCTACGAACGCCAGAATGCATAAAATTGACCTAAACGTCTCCTTTTCCTATTCTGAGTCGATTCTGCATGCTTTAAGTGTGTTTGGTGGCTCAGAACCATCAAAAAACGTTGAAATATAGTTCAAATTCAATAAAAATCGACAAAAATACAGTTTCTAGCTAAAATTTGATGGTTTCGTTGCACTTTCCGAGCCCGTAGGGTATCTGATTGTCTTAAAAGTACAAGAAAACACTTCAAAAGTGACGTTTCTGAAGAATTTTAACAGTTTTCTTGTATCTACGAACGCCAGAATGCATAAAATTGACCTAAACGTCTCCTTTTCCTATTCTGAGTCGATTCTGCATGCTTTAAGTGTGTTTGGTGGCTCAGAACCATCAAAAAACGTTGAAATATAGTTCAAATTCAATAAAAATCGACAAAAATACAGTTTCTAGCTAAAATTTGATGGTTTCGTTGCACTTTCCGAGCCCGTAGGTTATCTGATTGGCTTAAAAGTACAAGAAAACACTTCAAAAGTGACGTTTCTGAAGAATTTTAACAGTTTTCTTGTATCTACGAACGCCAGAATGCATAAAATTGACCTAAACGTCTCCTTTTCCTATTCTGAGTCGATTCTGCATGCTTTAAGTGTGTTTGGTGGCTCAGAACCATCAAAAAACGTTGAAATATAGTTCAAATTCAATAAAAATCGGCAAAAATACAGTTTCTAGCTAAAATTTGATGGTTTCGTTGCACTTTCCGAGCCCGTAGGGTATCTGATTGGCTTAAAAGTACAAGAAAACACTTCAAAAGTGACGTTTCTGAAGAATTTTAACAGTTTTCTTGTATCTACGAACGCCAGAATGCATAAAATTGACCTAAACGTCTCCTTTTCCTATTCTGAGTCGATTCTGCATGCTTTAAGTGTGTTTGGTGGCTCAGAACCATAAAAAAACGTTGAAATATAGTTCAAATTCAATAAAAATCGACAAAAATACAGTTTCTAGCTAAAATTTGATGGTTTCGTTGCACTTTCCGAGCCCGTAGGGTATCTGATTGGCTTAAAAGTACAAGAAAACACTTCAAAAGTGACGTTTCTGAAGAATTTTAACAGTTTTCTTGTATCTACGAACGCCAGAATGCATAAAATTGACCTAAACGTCTCCTTTTCCTATTCTGAGTCGATTCTGCATGCTTTAAGTGTGTTTGGTGGCTCAGAACCATCAAAAAACGTTGAAATATAGTTCAAACTCAATAAAAATCGACAAAAATACAGTTTCTAGCTAAAATTTGATGGTTTCGTTGCACTTTCCGAGCCCGTAGGGTATCTGATTGGCTTAAAAGTACAAGAAAACACTTCAAAAGTGACGTTTCTGAAGAATTTTAACAGTTTTCTTGTATCTACGAACGCCAGAATGCATAAAATTGACCTAAACGTCTCCTTTTCCTATTCTGAGTCGATTCTGCATGCTTTAAGTGTGTTTGGTGGCTCAGAACCATCAAAAAACGTTGAAATATAGTTCAAATTCAATAAAAATCGACAAAAATACAGTTTCTAGCTAAAATTTGATGGTTTCGTTGCACTTTCCGAGCCCGTAGGGTATCTGATTGGCTTAAAAGTACAAGAAAACACTTCAAAAGTGACGTTTCTGAAGAATTTTAACAGTTTTCTTGTATCTACGAACGCCAGAATGCATAAAATTGACCTAAACGTCTCCTTTTCCTATTCTGAGTCGATTCTGCATGCTTTAAGTGTGTTTGGTGGCTCAGAACCATCAAAAAACGTTGAAATATAGTTCAAATTCAATAAAAATCGACAAAAATACAGTTTCTAGCTAAAATTTGATGGTTTCGTTGCACTTTCCGAGCCCGTAGGGTATCTGATTGGCTTAAAAGTACAAGAAAACACTTCAAAAGTGACGTTTCTGAAGAATTTTAACAGTTTTCTTGTATCTACGAACGCCAGAATGCATAAAATTGATCTAAACGTCTCCTTTTCCTATTCTGAGTCGATTTTGCATGCTTTAAGTGTGTTTGGTGGCTCAGAACCATCAAAAAACGTTGAAATATAGTTCAAATTCAATAAAAATCGACAAAAATACAGTTTCTAGCTAAAATTTGATGGTTTCGTTGCACTTTCCGAGCCCGTAGGGTATCTGATTGGCTTAAAAGTACAAGAAAACACTTCAAAAGTGACGTTTCTGAAGAATTTTAACAGTTTTCTTGTATCTACGAACGCCAGAATGCATAAAATTGACCTAAACGTCTCCTTTTCCTATTCTGAGTCGATTCTGCATGCTTTAAGTGTGTTTGGTGGCTCAGAACCATCAAAAAACGTTGAAATATAGTTCAAATTCAATAAAAATCGACAAAAATACAGTTTCTAGCTAAAATTTGATGGTTTCGTTGCACTTTCCGAGCCCGTAGGGTATCTGATTGGCTTAAAAGTACAAGAAAACACTTCAAAAGTGACGTTTCTGAAGAATTTTAACAGTTTTCTTGTATCTACGAACGCCAGAATGCATAAAATTGACCTAAACGTCTCCTTTTCCTATTCTGAGTCGATTCTGCATGCTTTAAGTGTGTTTGGTGGCTCAGAACCATCAAAAAACGTTGAAATATAGTTCAAATTCAATAAAAATCGACAAAAATACAGTTTCTAGCTAAAATTTGATGGTTTCGTTGCACTTTCCGAGCCCGTAGGGTATCTGATTGGCTTAAAAGTACAAGAAAACACTTCAAAAGTGACGTTTCTGAAGAATTTTAACAGTTTTCTTGTATCTACGAACGCCAGAATGCATAAAATTGACCTAAACGTCTCCTTTTCCTATTCTGAGTCGATTCTGCATGCTTTAAGTGTGTTTGGTGGCTCAGAACCATCAAAAAACGTTGAAATATAGTTCAAATTCAATAAAAATCGACAAAAATACAGTTTCTAGCTAAAATTTGATGGTTTCGTAGCACTTTCCGAGCCCGTAGGGTATCTGATTGGCTTAAAAGTACAAGAAAACACTTCAAAAGTGACGTTTCTGAAGAATTTTAACAGTTTTCTTGTATCTACGAACGCCAGAATGCATAAAATTGACCTAAACGTCTCCTTTTCCTATTCTGAGTCGATTCTGCATGCTTTAAGTGTGTTTGGTGGCTCAGAACCATCAAAAAACGTTGAAATATAGTTCAAATTCAATAAAAATCGACAAAAATACAGTTTCTAGCTAAAATTTGATGGTTTCGTTGCACTTTCCGAGCCCGTAGGGTATCTGATTGGCTTAAAAGTACAAGAAAACACTTCAAAAGTGACGTTTCTGAAGAATTTTAACAGTTTTCTTGTATCTACGAACGCCAGAATGCATAAAATTGACCTAAACGTCTCCTTTTCCTATTCTGAGTCGATTCTGCATGCTTTAAGTGTGTTTGGTGGCTCAGAACCATCAAAAAACGTTGAAATATAGTTCAAATTCAATAAAAATCGACAAAAATACAGTTTCTAGCTAAAATTTGATGGTTTCGTTGCACTTTCCGAGCCCGTTGGGTATCTGATTGGCTTAAAAGTACAAGAAAACACTTCAAAAGTGACGTTTCTGAAGAATTTTAACAGTTTTCTTGTATCTACGAACGCCAGAATGCATAAAATTGACCTAAACGTCTCCTTTTCCTATTCTGAGTCGATTCTGCATGCTTTAAGTGTGTTTGGTGGCTCAGAACCATCAAAAAACGTTGAAATATAGTTCAAATTCAATAAAAATCGACAAGAATACAGTTTCTAGCTAAAATTTGATGGTTTCGTTGCACTTTCCGAGCCCATAGGGTATCTGATTGGCTTAAAAGTACAAGAAAACACTTCAAAAGTGACGTTTCTGAAGAATTTTAACAGTTTTCTTGTATCTACGAACGCCAGAATGCATAAAATTGACCTAAACGTCTCCTTTTCCTATTCTGAGTCGATTCTGCATGCTTTAAGTGTGTTTGGTGGCTCAGAACCATCAAAAAACGTTGAAATATAGTTCAAATTCAATAAAAATCGACAAAAATACAGTTTCTAGCTAAAATTTGATGGTTTCGTTGCACTTTCCGAGCCCGTAGGGTATCTGATTGGCTTAAAAGTACAAGAAAACACTTCAAAAGTGACGTTTCTGAAGAATTTTAACAGTTTTCTTGTATCTACGAACGCCAGAATGCATAAAATTGACCTAAACGTCTCCTTTTCCTATTCTGAGTCGATTCTGCATGCTTTAAGTGTGTTTGGTGGCTCAGAACCATCAAAAAACGTTGAAATATAGTTCAAATTCAATAAAAATCGACAAAAATACAGTTTCTAGCTAAAATTTGATGGTTTCGTTGCACTTTCCGAGCCCGTAGGGTATCTGATTGGCTTAAAAGTACAAGAAAACACTTCAAAAGTGACGTTTCTGAAGAATTTTAACAGTTTTCTTGTATCTACGAACGCCAGAATGCATAAAATTGACCTAAACGTCTCCTTTTCCTATTCTGAGTCGATTCTGCATGCTTTAAGTGTGTTTGGTGGCTCAGAACCATCAAAAAACGTTGAAATATAGTTCAAATTCAATAAAAATCGACAAAAATACAGTTTCTAGCTAAAATTTGATGGTTTCGTTGCACTTTCCGGGCCCGTAGGGTATCTGATTGGCTTAAAAGTACAAGAAAACACTTCAAAAGTGACGTTTCTGAAGAATTTTAACAGTTTTCTTGTATCTACGAACGCCAGAATGCACAAAATTGACCTAAACGTCTCCTTTTCCTATTCTGAGTCGATTCTGCATGCTTTAAGTGTGTTTGGTGGCTCAGAACCATCAAAAAACGTTGAAATATAGTTCAAATTCAATAAAAATCGACAAAAATACAGTTTCTAGCTAAAATTTGATGGTTTCGTTGCACTTTCCGAGCCCGTAGGGTATCTGATTGGCTTAAAAGTACAAGAAAACACTTCAAAAGTGACGTTTCTGAAGAATTTTAACAGTTTTCTTGTATCTACGAACGCCAGAATGCATAAAATTGACCTAAACGTCTCCTTTTCCTATTCTGAGTCGATTCTGCATGCTTTAAGTGTGTTTGGTGGCTCAGAACCATCAAAAAACGTTGAAATATAGTTCAAATTCAATAAAAATCGACAAAAATACAGTTTCTAGCTAAAATTTGATAGTTTCGTTGCACTTTCCGAGCCCGTAGGGTATCTGATTGGCTTAAAAGTACAAGAAAACACTTCAAAAGTGACGTTTCTGAAGAATTTTAACAGTTTTCTTGTATCTACGAACGCCAGAATGCATAAAATTGACCTAAACGTCTCCTTTTCCTATTCTGAGTCGATTCTGCATGCTTTAAGTGTGTTTGGTGGCTCAGAACCATCAAAAAACGTTGAAATATAGTTCAAATTCAATAAAAATCGACAAAAATACAGTTTCTAGCTAAAATTTGATGGTTTCGTTGCACTTTCCGAGCCCGTAGGGTATCTGATTGGCTTAAAAGTACAAGAAAACACTTCAAAAGTGACGTTTCTGAAGAATTTTAACAGTTTTCTTGTATCTACGAACGCCAGAATGCATAAAATTGACCTAAACGTCTCCTTTTCCTATTCTGAGTCGATTCTGCATGCTTTAAGTGTGTTTGGTGGCTCAGAACCATCAAAAAACGTTGAAATATAGTTCAAATTCAATAAAAATCGACAAAAATACAGTTTCTAGCTAAAATTTGATGGTTTCGTTGCACTTTCCGGGCCCGTAGGGTATCTGATTGGCTTAAAAGTACAAGAAAACACTTCAAAAGTGACGTTTCTGAAGAATTTTAACAGTTTTCTTGTATCTACGAACGCCAGAATGCACAAAATTGACCTAAACGTCTCCTTTTCCTATTCTGAGTCGATTCTGCATGCTTTAAGTGTGTTTGGTGGCTCAGAACCATCAAAAAACGTTGAAATATAGTTCAAATTCAATAAAAATCGACAAAAATACAGTTTCTAGCTAAAATTTGATGGTTTCGTTGCACTTTCCGAGCCCGTAGGGTATCTGATTGGCTTAAAAGTACAAGAAAACACTTCAAAAGTGACGTTTCTGAAGAATTTTAACAGTTTTCTTGTATCTACGAACGCCAGAATGCATAAAATTGACCTAAACGTCTCCTTTTCCTATTCTGAGTCGATTCTGCATGCTTTAAGTGTGTTTGGTGGCTCAGAACCATCAAAAAACGTTGAAATATAGTTCAAATTCAATAAAAATCGACAAAAATACAGTTTCTAGCTAAAATTTGATGGTTTCGTTGCACTTTCCGAGCCCGTAGGGTATCTGATTGGCTTAAAAGTAGAAGAAAACACTTCAAAAGTGACGTTTCTGAAGAATTTTAACAGTTTTCTTGTATCTACGAACGCCAGAATGCATAAAATTGACCTAAACGTCTCCTTTTCCTATTCTGAGTCGATTCTGCATGCTTTAAGTGTGTTTGGTGGCTCAGAACCATCAAAAAACGTTGAAATATAGTTCAAATTCAATAAAAATCGACAAAAATACAGTTTCTAGCTAAAATTTGATGGTTTCGTTGCACTTTCCGAGCCCGTAGGGTATCTGATTGGCTTAAAAGTACAAGAAAACACTTCAAAAGTGACGTTTCTGAAGAATTTTAACAGTTTTCTTGTATCTACGAACGCCAGAATGCATAAAATTGACCTAAACGTCTCCTTTTCCTATTCTGAGTCGATTCTGCATGCTTTAAGTGTGTTTGGTGGCTCAGAACCATCAAAAAACGTTGAAATATAGTTCAAATTCAATAAAAATCGACAAAAATACAGTTTCTAGCTAAAATTTGATGGTTTCGTTGCACTTTCCGAGCCCGTAGGGTATCTGATTGGCTTAAAAGTACAAGAAAACACTTCAAAAGTGACGTTTCTGAAGAATTTTAACAGTTTTCTTGTATCTACGAACGCCAGAATGCATAAAATTGACCTAAACGTCTCCTTTTCCTATTCTGAGTCGATTCTGCATGCTTTAAGTGTGTTTGGTGGCTCAGAACCATCAAAAAACGTTGAAATATAGTTCAAATTCAATAAAAATCGACAAAAATACAGTTTCTAGCTAAAATTTGATGGTTTCGTTGCACTTTCCGAGCCCGTTGGGTATCTGATTGGCTTAAAAGTACAAGAAAACACTTCAAAAGTGACGTTTCTGAAGAATTTTAACAGTTTTCTTGTATCTACGAACGCCAGAATGCATAAAATTGACCTAAACGTCTCCTTTTCCTATTCTGAGTCGATTCTGCATGCTTTAAGTGTGTTTGGTGGCTCAGAACCATCAAAAAACGTTGAAATATAGTTCAAATTCAATAAAAATCGACAAAAATACAGTTTCTAGCTAAAATTTGATGGTTTCGTTGCACTTTCCGGGCCCGTAGGGTATCTGATTGGCTTAAAAGTACAAGAAAACACTTCAAAAGTGACGTTTCTGAAGAATTTTAACAGTTTTCTTGTATCTACGAACGCCAGAATGCACAAAATTGACCTAAACGTCTCCTTTTCCTATTCTGAGTCGATTCTGCATGCTTTAAGTGTGTTTGGTGGCTCAGAACCATCAAAAAACGTTGAAATATAGTTCAAATTCAATAAAAATCGACAAAAATACAGTTTCTAGCTAAAATTTGATGGTTTCGTTGCACTTTCCGAGCCCGTAGGGTATCTGATTGGCTTAAAAGTACAAGAAAACACTTCAAAAGTGACGTTTCTGAAGAATTTTAACAGTTTTCTTGTATCTACGAACGCCAGAATGCATAAAATTGACCTAAACGTCTCCTTTTCCTATTCTGAGTCGATTCTGCATGCTTTAAGTGTGTTTGGTGGCTCAGAACCATCAAAAAACGTTGAAATATAGTTCAAATTCAATAAAAATCGACAAAAATACAGTTTCTAGCTAAAATTTGATGGTTTCGTTGCACTTTCCGAGCCCGTTGGTTATCTGATTGGCTTAAAAGTACAAGAAAACACTTCAAAAGTGACGTTTCTGAAGAATTTTAACAGTTTTCTTGTATCTACGAACGCCAGAATGCATAAAATTGACCTAAACGTCTCCTTTTCCTATTCTGAGTCGATTCTGCATGCTTCAAGTGTGTTTGGTGGCTCAGAACCATCAAAAAACCTTGAAATATAGTTCAAATTCAATAAAAATCGACAAAAATACAGTTTCTAGCTAAAATTTGATGGTTTCGTTGCACTTTCCGAGCCCGTAGGGTATGTGATTGGCTTAAAAGTACAAGAAAACACTTCAAAAGTGACGTTTCTGAAGAATTTTAACAGTTTTCTTGTATCTACGAACGCCAGAATGCATAAAATTGACCTAAACGTCTCCTTTTCCTATTCTGAGTCGATTCTGCATGCTTTAAGTGTGTTTGGTGGCTCAGAACCATCAAAAAACGTTGAAATATAGTTCAAATTCAATAAAAATCGACAAAAATACAGTTTCTAGCTAAAATTTGATGGTTTCGTTGCACTTTCCGAGCCCGTTGGGTATCTGATTGGCTTAAAAGTACAAGAAAACACTTCAAAAGTGACGTTTCTGAAGAATTTTAACAGTTTTCTTGTATCTACGAACGCCAGAATGCATAAAATTGACCTAAACGTCTCCTTTTCCTATTCTGAGTCGATTCTGCATGCTTTAAGTGTGTTTGGTGGCTCAGAACCATCAAAAAACGTTGAAATATAGTTCAAATTCAATAAAAATCGACAAAAATACAGTTTCTAGCTAAAATTTGATGGTTTCGTTGCACTTTCCGAGCCCGTAGGGTATCTGATTGGCTTAAAAGGACAAGAAAACACTTCAAAAGTGACGTTTCTGAAGAATTTTAACAGTTTTCTTGTATCTACGAACGCCAGAATGCATAAATTTGACCTAAACGTCTCCTTTTCCTATTCTGAGTCGATTCTGCATGCTTTAAGTGTGTTTGGTGGCTCAGAACCATCAAAAAACGTTGAAATATAGTTCAAATTCAATAAAAATCGACAAAAATACAGTTTCTAGCTAAAATTTGATGGTTTCGTTGCACTTTCCGAGCCCGTAGGGTATCTGATTGGCTTAAAAGTACAAGAAAACACTTCAAAAGTGACGTTTCTGAAGAATTTTAACAGTTTTCTTGTATCTACGAACGCCAGAATGCATAAAATTGACCTAAACGTCTCCTTTTCCTATTCTGAGTCGATTCTGCATGCTTTAAGTGTGTTTGGTGGCTCAGAACCATCAAAAAACGTTGAAATATAGTTCAAATTCAATAAAAATCGACAAAAATACAGTTTCTAGCTAAAATTTGATGGTTTCGTTGCACTTTCCGAGCCCGTAGGGTATCTGATTGGCTTAAAAGTAGAAGAAAACACTTCAAAAGTGACGTTTCTGAAGAATTTTAACAGTTTTCTTGTATCTACGAACGCCAGAATGCATAAAATTGACCTAAACGTCTCCTTTTCCTATTCTGAGTCGATTCTGCATGCTTTAAGTGTGTTTGGTGGCTCAGAACCATCAAAAAACGTTGAAATATAGTTCAAATTCAATAAAAATCGACAAAAATACAGTTTCTAGCTAAAATTTGATGGTTTCGTTGCACTTTCCGAGCCCGTAGGGTATCTGATTGGCTTAAAAGTACAAGAAAACACTTCAAAAGTGACGTTTCTGAAGAATTTTAACAGTTTTCTTGTATCTACGAACGCCAGAATGCATAAAATTGACCTAAACGTCTCCTTTTCCTATTCTGAGTCGATTCTGCATGCTTTAAGTGTGTTTGGTGGCTCAGAACCATCAAAAAACGTTGAAATATAGTTCAAATTCAATAAAAATCGACAAAAATACAGTTTCTAGCTAAAATTTGATGGTTTCGTTGCACTTTCCGAGCCCGTAGGGTATCTGATTGGCTTAAAAGTACAAGAAAACACTTCAAAAGTGACGTTTCTGAAGAATTTTAACAGTTTTCTTGTATCTACGAACGCCAGAATGCATAAAATTGACCTAAACGTCTCCTTTTCCTATTCTGATTCGATTCTGCATGCTTTAAGTGTGTTTGGTGGCTCAGAACCATCAAAAAACGTTGAAATATAGTTCAAATTCAATAAAAATCGACAAAAATACAGTTTCTAGCTAAAATTTGATGGTTTCGTTGCACTTTCCGAGCCCGTAGGGTATCTGATTGGCTTAAAAGTACAAGAAAACACTTCAAAAGTGACGTTTCTGAAGAATTTTAACAGTTTTCTTGTATCTACGAACGCCAGAATGCATAAAATTGACCTAAACGTCTCCTTTTCCTATTCTGAGTCGATTCTGCATGCTTTAAGTGTGTTTGGTGGCACAGAACCATCAAAAAACGTTGAAATATAGTTCAAATTCAATAAAAATCGACAAAAATACAGTTTCTAGCTAAAATTTTATGGTTTCGTTGCACTTTCCGAGCCCGTTGGGTATCTGATTGGCTTAAAAGTACAAGAAAACACTTCAAAAGTGACGTTTCTGAAGAATTTTAACAGTTTTCTTGTATCTACGAACGCCAGAATGCATAAAATTGACCTAAACGTCTCCTTTTCCTATTCTGAGTCGATTCTGCATGCTTTAAGTGTGTTTGGTGGCTCAGAACCATCAAAAAACGTTGAAATATAGTTCAAATTCAATAAAAATCGACAAAAATACAGTTTCTAGCTAAAATTTGATGGTTTCGTTGCACTTTCCGAGCCCGTAGGGTATCTGATTGGCTTAAAAGTAGAAGAAAACACTTCAAAAGTGACGTTTCTGAAGGATTTTAACAGTTTTCTTGTATCTACGAACGCCAGAATGCATAAAATTGACCTAAACGTCTCCTTTTCC